>NC_054548.1:4960771-5145771 GCF_017654505.1 Polyodon spathula
AAAATATATTCCATGTGTTTGAAATGCAACCTCATGTTGTCACTACATTGATGCTTGTACCATTGATTACTAATTGATTGTGTCTAAACCAGACCACAAGATATGGAATCCAGTTATCCCAGTCCTTTCAAGTTGTCAACACACTCAAGTATGTGGTGTTTTTGAGCAAGTATCCTTGCAAAAATACATTGCAGTTTTACTTCAATGAATCGCCAGAAATAATCTACCCTGTTTTACTCTATCTTGGTCTGTTACTTTTTTAATGAAGCATATATTAGCTAGAAATTGTGTAATGAGCGGTAATAATATGCAGTGATTCCACATTGCCACAGGGTGGTAGAAGATGTGCTTTCGCCAACTCTTTATTTTTCTTTTGATCAGCAGAACTAACAACACTACACATACACCCCAAAGAGGCAGAACCTATAGGTATTGCTACAGACAAGTATTAATGCTCTAATACAGGACAAGCACGCCCTGCTGCTAAAATATATGAAACCATTGTTACCAGAAGAATAAGCTTGCTTTCCTTTTGCAAAGCTACATTACAAATGGTATTAACCACTTCAATTGATTTTCTGATTCAATATCACTAAAAAAGAACAATATTATATTAGATTAGAAAAAAAAAATTATACTTCCATAGTAAGGTTTTTAGGGTCCTCATTCAAAAAATGGAGATACTTATGATCTGAGAGCAGAGTTACATTTGGTACAGAGATATTTTGCAGCATTATCAATCATCACATTTGTTAGTGGGATAAATAGACTATGCAAACCTACCATTCCACCAACAAATGTGAATTTCAAAACAAGCTTGTATTTTCTTTAATTTAGCTCAAATCTGTAGCTCAGGTAACATTACAGTATGGTATAGAAACCTCCTTCTTTTGCACTGTAATTTGTTACTCTTTCAATTTCCCTTTAAACAAATCCTAGGAATTCATCAGGGAAAATCAAGTGTTCTGAAAAAGCACCAGTGATACAATGAAAATGTGGTTATACTGCAAGGTGGAAAACCAGCAGTTCTTCCCAATACATTAGGATATATAGCACACATAATTGAACAATCTTTAATTAAAACGTAACACACCATCTCTGAATATTTTAATAAAATAATCAATTTTTAAATAATGAGTACAAAACATAAAGAGTCTGTGCCTATAATACATACCCTATATAACTATAATACTGTACATGACTCATCTATTTCCATATGTTAACCAGATTGATATTAGTAGAACTGTACTGTCTGACAGCTGGACTCTGGTATGAATAGTGTCTTTCATGCCCTCAGGCAAAATTTGGCTAATTAAGAAAATGATACGTTCCTGTTCATCCAACAACATATACCATAGACATAACCTTGATTATGACTGTAACAGAGTGAAGAGCCCTGTACATTTATTTGTTTATTGATTTTTAAAACAGAGTCTCCCCCTAAGCCTGTGTTTGTATTTGTGTTTTATGATTAGGGTGGGTGTAAAGGGAAGAGTACAGGAGAGCGTGAGGAGAGATTAAAACGAAACCAAAACGTACAGCATCAGTGAAGGCAGTTGTCCAGACTGACCTGGATTTTGGTGGATTTTGTGTCCGTGACTTGTTTTTGTTTATCTTTTTTATTTGGCTCTGTGATCAAGTGTCTTTTTGTTTAAATATTTGTCTAAAAATATATATATATATATATATAATATATATATATATATATATATATATATATATATATATATATATATAATTTATTTGTTTGTTATTTACAAATAAAACGGTGCAAGCGTCATTGCCCCGTACCTGTAGTGTCTGTGTTTTCGGTACCTGCATCTGGCCTGACGTCACCGCATCGGCTACCCTGTCACAAAGACCTTTTAAAAAACACTTTAACACAACAATAACATTCTGTTCCCAATAAGGTATTAAACATGTCAATTAAAGTTATACAATTACCATTACAGTTATACAAATACTTAAAGGGCAAAGTTATAGTAAAGCAGTACATGTGCACCCATTTAAACTAATGCATACAATATAACAAGGTATTCTTAGTGCAACACATCGTTTAAGTCCTGATTTCAAGAGTGACCTTCGTAATGTTGATTTGATAGACAACGGCACCTGTGCCTTCTGCCAGTTCTGTTGTCAATTCAACGCTTGTCTTCTTTCTATTCCTTAAGGATATTATCTTCAAGTATTGCTCATCCTTGTTAGACTCCTTTTTGGGTCTTCCAGTCCTGGGTTTGTCAATTACAGATGAAGTGTCTCTGTATTTGTTCATTATGCTTCGGATACCACACCTTGAAAATTGAGTGATGCGAGCTATTTCACTCACTATATATATAGTTCAATAAGTAGAACTGTATAACATCTAAATGTGACATTACTTCCATCTCAAACAAACTATCTCAAACAAAGAAATTCCAGATAGCTTCATCACATTGGTATCAGAGTCTGCTATAAAAACGATTTAGTCCCTATTACTATCAATATTTATATATTTATTATTTGATGACTTGGGTAACTACAGGGTTATTTAAAACCCTTTATGTTATTATTCAGGTCATCCTATATATGTATGGGCCTCCAAATAAACAGTGATAAAAATTGTTCTGTAAATGCTTTAAGCAGGAGTAGGATTATTTAGAATCCATAATGCAAATGTACATGGTCTGTTGCTTAGACTCAAATAACATGTCTTTATGTTTTTGTTAGTAAAAAAGTATATACCATAGGTGTCAACATAAGTATACAACATTAATAAATACATTAAACAAATTTAATGAATAAAAACTAATTATGGTTACTGCATATGAGCCTTTTGCAGTTTAACAGCAGTAAAATAATGAAATTGCTTTAGCAGTCAGGAAGACTTAAAGTAGGCTTAAAATAACACATTTCTGCATGAATGCTTTGGAAGAAAACAGTCTGTTTAGTTCCGCCTCTGGTTCAACTGAATTTCATGGTAATTTTCTAAGGAGTTTCTATTATGATCTAGTCCACTGGAGAGCCATAAGCTCTCTGAGAATTACATTTGAACATGGTTTTATGCAGTATTGGTTTGGAAAATGTGAATTATACCGTTACATTTTATGTTTCCAGTGTGAAAGGATAGTAAAATATTGCATACAATATTAAATTTCATTTTCAAATGTACTTTGTGGATTGTATTCAATGCATCTATTCTCTAGAACAAAATATGTTATTTTACAAGGTTAGAAAGAAATTGAGTTTTTTCTGGGTACAAACTCAAAACAAAAGCAAAAACAAACTGTTCTCTATCAACTTGGATGCCCTTCATTTCACTACTGTTAATATTAAAACTGCAATGCAATAGCTTCACTTATTTGGATATTGTTGCCTCCTACCGCACCACTGTAATTGAACGACTAAACATGACTTTAATCAACGGTCCACTCTACCTCACTAACATAATTACTAAAATTCACTACTTCCTTTATGATCAAACATTTGTGTTTATATAGTGAAAAAGCTTTTAAAAATATGTAAAGCTTTCTTATACAACCCATTGTTGATGTGGCTATTCCTAACTTTCAATACTAATACTGATCAGCTAACAGTTGCCATCTTCTCCCAAACTGGATAGGCCTGCATTGATTTAGTGTAGTCAGGGAGGCTGCCTCTTCTCAGCCTATTTCATTAAAGTTATGTTTCTTTCCCTCTCAGCTTCTCAATTTGTGCTAACCTTCTATCAATCTCTTTAGAAAATTCTCCAGATTTGAAAATGTATACTTCGTTTTGGCCAGTAGTCTACAGTATGTCCATGTCAGCCACCATTAATGTAAACCATCTGTTCCCACCCCCTTTGGGGGCTCAGCTTTTTGTATGTTACAGAGCAAGATAACAGTTGGATGCAGTCTGCTCTTCCCTCATATACTGACAGGATCTGGGATCTCATCCTTAAACTGGAAAAAAAAGGCTCTGTTGAAATATTCTGTCTGTTATGGCAGTCTGTTCCCTCCTACAGTATGTGTACTAGATTGCTCATGTCTGTTTTCACTAGCTTTGATTATATTAATTTTATTATTGAATGCTGAGGATCTTTCAGCCAGTCAGAGTTCTAGTTCCAGCTGATGTGTGCCACAAAACAAAGAAACTCCATTCGTGATAATAAGTGAACCATATTGAGTTTCTACCGTGCTTTATTCTCAATAACACAATTGGTCACATGTCCCAGCCACTTAAAGACATTCATCAACCTGTTCCCTATTTTCAATTAATATTGCAATAAAATAAATAAAGGTTTGTAATAAATAGAAACAAATACAGTAATATACTGTGGGGATGCAGGTTTCATTGATTAAAAAATTGATTACATTGATCTCATAGGTACAAAAACCTCATGCACAATTATTATCTCAATTTACTATACAAATTGTAGCCAGTTAGAGTTTCTTACAAATGCCAAAAGAAGATAAGCATACAACAGCAGTAATACATGTTCAGTAAAGGTTAGCTCTTTTTTTTATTATTTGCTAACAGTTTGCGTTTTTTGGTGGTTTTTTTTAGAACGTAATTTAGCCAATGAACTACTGTGTAGAAAATGTTAATTTCCAAATATTTAGCACATTTAAAATTGTAAAACGCATTCAAATTAAAAAGCATTTTATTTTCTGTTTACTGACTTTCTAGTTTTCTGTGGCAGCTTCAAATATCATCCTGGCAGTCATATTGATAAAAGAAACACAGTATCAGCCAGGTGAATATGTCTGAACAGTAGAAATAAATCTAGGTGAAAGATGTATTTTTATATGAATTAAGTCAACCTTTCCGGGTTAGAGGTTGCTGGAGTTCATAGCAACAAGGGAATGGGTGTCTTCAATAGCAAGGAGATGGCTTTTTCTTAATACTGTATAACACTTGGTGGAAATGGCAAAAACTATTCATTGCAGCTTGAAGCCAAAGGTTTTACACCGATATGCTGTGCTATTTGATTACAATTTGCATCGTCAATATGATTAGAGCCCTGTAAAATTATATTAATTCTTTAAAATTATTTTTCATTTTATTTTTCACATATTTTATTACAAATACACATTAATAAAACAACTCAAATAGGAATACCTTATAAGAAGTAAAGGCAACAATCTGTGCATATACTGTGGCAAGGACAAGGCTATTCAAGGTAACAATCACTTCCTTTGCTATAGCTCAATATCACTGATAATCATATAAGGTTGATTTTAACAACTTGGGTAGCCCTGCTTTGACCATAATTCTACTGTATTGTTTTGTATAGCTGTACGCTACCTGTGGAACATGAGCGTAATTACACACTATTCATGTCAATACATTTTGAAAAAAAAAAAAAAACAACATGATTTTGAGCCTTAAAAAAATCATGCTGGATTCTAGAATAGGTTCTGGATTGTAAGGTTATCAAAACATTCATTTTGATAGGGATTTGGTGAGGACCCAACCATCATGCTGGTGTGTCGAGGGGCTTGGCTAGACAGGTTTTACTCTAATTATTGGAACAGTAGATATTCCAGCTGTAGGTACTGCTTTTACCAAATATCCACATGATTACAGTAGCCTCACTGCTGAAATACTGTATAGGCGATCCTCTAGGGTAACTGTTGAATGTAGGCAGAAATAAAATTAGGTTAGTTTTATTAATTTTCTCCTTTCACAACTGAATAGCCATCATTTCATTCTCTCATTCCCCTTGGCACTACTTTGCCCCTTTCTTAATAGTACCAATTGTGAAGAATCAGGATTTGTTCTATTCAGCTTCACTTCACGAGGAGTGTTGAAGGGAAATTAGATTCCAATTTGTTCAGGGTGATGTGCAGGGTGTAATGTATAGGAGAGTTCGGATGGCTTACCAATCTGCTTTGCTGATGGTGCAGTATCATTAAAGATGAGCCATTATGGGATGTGCAGCTTTATTAGAGCATTAAGTCTTGAATGTGTGCCTTATCTTGAGTGACACGCTGTGATTGCCAAAGAAGAAGTGCTGACATCTGTAAAACATGTCCCACTTCAGATTGCTTTTTTTTTTTTTTAATCCACCTGTGCCAAATGGTGTTTGGCAGCACACCATGTCCAAACTGAACAAAAAAAAAAAAATAAAAAAATAGTTATATTGTTTTATTTTTTCCAGAGATCCCAGAATCACTTGAATCTATTTTAATCTCAACTCAGAAGTGAGGCATTGTATTTGTTTTAGTGATTATTGTTAAGTTTCTCTCAACTATAAAAGAGTAACTGCAGGTTTTCTGAGACACAAAATCACACTTGCCAACCATGTACATACAGTACGTAATAATTAAATAACTGAAACACTGAGTTTGCCTCACAATAAAATGCCATAGTGATTAAATTCATTGGACAGAAAAAAAACAACTTGTTTTCTGATAGATAGCCTCAGAATGTGCTGTCCTCTTTTGATTGACATATGTCTTACCAGTTATAAATGAACACTTCCCATGCTGTCCTAAAATCCTGGCTACTTTTGAGTTCAGATTTTTCTACATTTTGGTTCAGCCCTCAGCCCTCAGCCCTCACCATAAGGTAAATTGAAATGATTATATTGTATTATGCACTGGTTGCCTACTGAATATCTCTGGCTGACCTTTGCCCTCTCTGCCTGTCCTTGTAATTTATGGTCAAGAACACACGTTTGTGTTTTGTGTTATTCCTGTAGCAGTGTTGTCCTGTGCTGTCCCCTCTAACTGGTTTGTCAAGGAGACACGTTTTGTCATGTGTCATACTGTCTTAATGATTTTACACACTGTCAATAAACAATACCCCGGCAGTATTTTGTGAACTTAGCTTGTCCTTTAAAGGTGGACAAGATATAAGCTCTTGATTATATTATATAGACAGTCAATATGACTGAGCATCTTCATCCATATTAGAAGATATCCTGTTAGTTGGTCAATAGTGGTGTAATCTTGACCTCTTTTATTATTATATTGACCTCTGTATTATTATTATTATTATTATTTATTATTATTATTATTATTAATAATTAGTCATTTAGTCATTTATCCAATAGACAAAGGGGGTGAAACTATGCATCAACAACTGCTGCTACAAAGTCACTTACAACAGAACCTTGGTTTTATGTCTTATCCAAAGGATGGAGCAGAAGGAGGTGAAGTGACTTGTTTAGAGACACACACAGTGAGTCAGTGAGTCTGGATTTGAACAGGGAACCTCCTGGTAGCAAACCCTATTCTTTAACCACTGGACCACCAAGTCTCCTTGTGGGTACTCAGGCAAGTTTTCAAGTGCCAAGCGGCAGAGCTAATAGAGAAGACAAATACCATTGGGATAATAAACAGATAATCTCCAAGTCATAACTTGTAGTTCTGAAAGTATCACACATTGTGCAAACCAGTGGTGGCTGGTGGATAAAACAAATGGGGAGGCAGAAAAAAGGCAGATGTCCCTGTCATACTAATGGCTTGGTGGTGATGTCATATACTGTGTTTGTAGTTCTTACTTGTAACGTTCCTCTTCTGAACAACCCCCCGAAGAGCGGCTTTTCCACCTGTGCCTGAGCGCAACAGTTTATTAATTATTCAGTCGAGCCCAAGCACATTCTGCACAAGAGTTTTTAATTTGCCAATTTGTTAATAATCATTAGCTGCCGAGCACACAGTCTCACAAGCTGTCTGGCAGAGACGAGCTGCTAACACCTCCTCTGCCAGACCACATTTAAACCACTAATACATTACTGTGTGTCACTGTAACAAAGGCATCTAAGTTCCACACGCAAGTGCATAACCCCTCATCTCCAAGCTAGTGCCACTTGAAGCACACCCTGTCACTTTTTACTCTAGATCTAACCCCAGACAATGCAATATTGAAGAATAATGCTTGTTTGGTTAAGACTATGTGGTACTTTAAAAATCCCAAATCTGTGGATAACAAAATGTTTTCCTTGATTCTTGTAGATCTTATTAACATCTATCCAGAGATATCTTTGGGTTATTCAAATTTCAGAGGGGATTAATGACCAGTGGGGGGGGGTGGGTCACTTGAAACCAAAAGTGTTTCACAAAATTTGGAAAAGTGGACCCTAAGGTTCTTACAGCAATACTAATATTGTTGGACCCTTTTTGACGCACTACAGGGTAAAGAGTTGGGCTGGTTGGTTGGTTGAGTTGGTATGGAATGACCCATATATAAAATAATTTTTATTTTTACATTTTTTTCACTTTTAAATTTTGAGGAGGCAGTACCTCCCTTCCCCGTTTAATTTGTAAAATACGTATATTTCTACATATAATATAGAACATGATAGTTATACAGTAATAGTTATACAGTAAAACATCTACAGCAAAACCTGCCAAACCCAGCCCCCTCGGCAAACCTTTGTGTAGTTGTATCTGTAGAGCAGCTTGTAACAGTCATCTTGAGAAGGTCTAGATCAGATCTTGTTTATTGGGGTGCAGTTCGAAAATGCCATGCTGTCACCGTTTATTTATTTATTTATTTATTTATTGTACTAATTGTGTGTTTTTATTGAAAGATGAATTTGACTTTCATTCAGTGTTTTTTTTTTTTTATTAGGAATGGAACCTGGGGGTTTTAATTAAATACTGCACTGTATTATAAAATTCAATTAATACAGTAACCCATCGCGTATCAGACTGCGGTGGGACCAGAGTCACGGTGGAGGTGTAAAAACCTGGATAAATGAATCCTGTTTTAAATCCCATTATACACAGCTCTAACAATGACTACATTCACACAATCAATTGTTTTGAGATTCAGCTTTTTTAAGGAGCACCCCTTAATCTCTTGTTTAGAAAGACGCAGGTTATTAATGTGGATATCGTGTTGGTGCGTGCATTTACTGCTGAGTGACAGGCAGGAGATTGAGACGGAGGTTGAAGCTGATATGCCCTGCAGGCAAACAGGATTTATTTACATATCAACACACATGGAGCACATACAACACAGTGTATGAAAACTTTGGTAGAATCTACAATCCGAATTTATCTTCCCTGTTCAATAATAATGTTGCTGAGGAGACTTATCATGGGGGATAAACGGTTAGATGGGATATGTGTTTGGCAGATACGTGACGGATTACTGTAGCAACAATTCAGTTACTGTGAAATTTTGCTGCTTTCTATTTACAAACATCAATACATACTTCAACTCAGATTTTTTTTTTTTTTTTTAAGTAATGTCTTTTTTTTCTTTAATGCACTGAAACATTCATAATTGATTCCTGTTAGGGAACAGAAATTGTGGTGACTTAATGTTGAAATGGGAAATGACAGTTTCTCAAGGATGAGCTTCATTATTCTGCAGGTTAATGCATGAGCATTGAAAAGAACCCCCTAATTGGTAAATGGATGTATTGCCCAGAGATGTACTTAGGGCTCTTGGCTGCAATAAGGTAATACAGAGGTCTTTCTTCAATTATTGATGGCCATGTATTTCCTGTTTCCCCAGTTCCACATTATGTTACCTGAAGGTGTATATAGTCCCTTAGTAACCAGGCTTTTATTCTTAATTATTCTATATTTAATTGGGTTACCTCTAGATATGAGTGTGAGTTGATAACCAGCTGATAACCTTAGACTGAAAGATTGATATAATCCTTGTGACAAAAAACAATTGTAATAATTCATGATTAAGGTTTCCAGACATCCCAGGAAAACTCTGATTGTCCCAAATATGAATTTGAAGGGACCAGCAACATATTTGTCTTATCAGTAATCCTTACTATCAGGAGTCTAAGGATAATGCATATTATCAGTTTTTATTGAAGTTACAGTAATACTGAAATCAAATTTAAATTACAGTACAATGAAACGTATTATACATTTATATGTGCTGTGTATTGTATTTAAAATATGGTTGCAAGTTAACTTTTAAAAAGTATACATAGCAAATAAACTGTACTTGAAATCTGCATTTCCTAGCTATCGTGCTAATTTCTCAGCTATGTGTCTTAGTGGTTCCAGATATAGGTACATTCTGATCACAGGCATTCATTTTCGTTTTCCTGGAGGGGCTCTAAAACAATTTGCACAAACATGAAATTCATGTTAAGGGATTGTGTTACCACTATTTAATATTAATGCGTGGAATGCATTAGCGATAATACCTTGTGATATGTCTAGCTGCTAGACATACACGACTTAGTTCATAGGAAAATTGTGAGCCCTTATGGGCTGAATACTGTAGTTTATTCCCATAATAAAATGTCTTATTATTTATTTCTTAGCAGACACCTTTACCCAGGGCAACTTACAGTTGTATAAAAAAAATACATATCAATAATTACAGTACAATTAAGAACAAGATACAAAATACAATGATTTCAGTCCTAATAAGAGCAAATACAAAACAGATTAGGATAGATACGAGTGCAAGTACTACAAATTGGGTTAAGTGCAGGATTACATACATTAAAGGAAGCAGATAAGTGTAAGTTAAAGTGCATTAAAGGCAGAGTTCTATATTGTCCAGAGGGAGAGTTGAGTTTTACACATGTGTCTTGAGAAGGTGCTGGAAGGTAGTCAGGGACTGGGCAGTCCTGACATCCGTAGGAAGGTCGTTCCACCATGGCAGGATGAGGGTGGAGAAGGAGCAGGCTCTGGAGGCAGGGAAGCGTAGCGGAGGTACAGCCAGTCTTCTAGTGCAGGCAGAGCAAAGAGTTCGGGTGGGGTTGTAGGGAGAGATGAGGGTCTGGAGATAACTGGGTACAGTCTGGTCAAGGCATCGGTAGGCGAGTACAAGAGTCTTGAACTGGATACGAGTGGTGATAGGGAGCCAGTGGAGTGAGCAGAGCAGTGGAGTAGCATTGGAGAAGTGAGGCAGAGATGAGCTGGAGTGGATGGGTGGTGGACGCAGGGAGGCCGGCCAGGAGGGAGTTGCAGTAATCTAGGTGGGAGAATACCAGGGCCTGGACGAGGAGTTGCGTGGAGTAGCTGGTGAGGAAGGGTCCGATTCTTTGTGTGTTGCTCACTATTAAACGTCAGATGTGTGCTAGGGTGGAGATTTACTGGCAGTAGGAGAGGCAGGGGTCCAGGGTTAGTCTGAGGTTCTTGGCTGAGGAGGTGGGAGAGAGCGTGGTAGATTCCATAAGAATAGAAATAGAAAGATCAGAAGAGGGTGAAGATAAGGAGGGGAAAAAAAGCAGGTCAGATTTCAAGCGGTTGAGTTTGAGGTGATACGAGTGCATCCAGGAGGAGATAGCAGAGAGACTGGTAGAGATACGGAAGGGGATTTTGGGGTCAGAGGGGGAAGGAGAGGAAAATCTGAGCATAATCAGCATAGAAATGGTATGAGAAACCATAGGATGCGATGAAGGGGTCCAGGGAGCAGGTGTAGAGAAAGAACAGGAGAGGACCCAAGACTGATCCTTGGGGGACTCCTGTTGAGAGAGGGTGAGGTGTGGAGGTTGAGCCGTGCCAGGTTACCTGGTATGTGCAGTCAGAGAGGTTTTTGAGGAGGGGGTGATAGAGTCTTGTTTGAAGACAAAGGAAAAGAGGTTAGAGAGGAGAGAGGTGTTGAGAAGGGAGGAGATGAAGGGGAGTAGAGCAGGAACAGCAGCTTGAAAGAGGTGAGTGGGGAGGGTTCCAGGGTACACGTGGTGGGTTTGTGGCCTGGAAGAGCGAGGAGAGGTCAGTGTCTGAGAGGGGAGAGAAGGAGGGTGAGTTAGTAGGGGAGACAGAGGGTGTTGGGGTTGGAGTGTGAGGGGATGGGGGGGAAGGAGAGGTGTTAAAGAGTTTGCAGATATCAGAGATTTTGAGGAGAAGAAAAGCAAAGTTGTCAGAAGATAGAAAGCTTTGTAGTATTTTTATTTGTATTTATTATTTGTACTTATTTTTTGGTAACAGAAAAAGCTAGGGAAACAGGGTTGGAGGTGTATCACATTTTGAAAAGACTTTACTAGGAATAACACTGTCAAAGCATAAAAAAAAATCTGTCTTGTAATATATTGCATACATGCATTCTAGTCACTCTCAAGGACACCTCATGAGTGAAATCCGTAGACCTAGGTTAAACTGATAAACTGAGTTCCACTGTGTGTGTGTGTTTGTGTATAAATACTCTAACTACTGTGTATTTACATAGTAGTTACTTAGTAAATACATGTGTAATTACACAAAATTACAATGTTCTTATGCATAGTTACAACATTCTTAATGTGTAACTATAAGCCTAACTCTATATCTAAACCTAACCCTCTTAATAACCCTTTTCTGATACAATTGTGTACTTGCATATAGTGTGCAAAAATTACATACATTGTAGCTATACAAAATAACATTCTAATTATAATCTAAGTATACAGGTTATACAATGTAACTACTATGTAAATACACAGTAGTTAGAGACACTTCATGTGAAGTGTTACCAAACAAATGTGGTATTTCATAGATTCAGCAGGGGAATTTGCAGGGTGATTGGAGATTAAATATGATTCTGAGAGTCACATTTAGTCACAGTTTTAAAAAGGCATCAGGAAGCTTTGATATCTCATACCCTTGCATGATATAAATTTAACTAAATGATCAATGGCTAGAAGTATTAAGTAAAACTTAAATAATAACTACAATACAGCAAGCACGAACTCCAACATTCAAATGTTTAGGCTCAGTTAGGGGAAGTCTGACGTTAGTGATGAAATATTCTGATCACTGCTTCTTTTGTGTTCCTTTTAATGTATGCAGTATGTGCTTTTAATATTTAATTTAAAGCAAATACAGATGTAAAAACAGATAGCATGCATTGTCCATTTATCCCCAACCATAGCCCTTGGTATCCTTGAAAAGATAATCACCTTAAAAAATAAGCACATTATTTTAAGAATAAGATGTCCCACAAGTGAAGTGGTATCCAAATGTTATCCATCTACTGTCACTGCAAAGCAAGTAGGTAGGTTAATTTTACATTGTCCCCAAAAATAGTTTTTTTCAATGTTGAAAAAAAAAACTGGATCTTGGCTCATCTCCTGCATTGTGAGCCCAACCAGAGCCAGAAATTAAGTCTGCGTTGTCTTTAACCTCATAGCATGTTATTTATTTGATTTCACAAACCTTATCTAACACTACAGTATGACTTTGCATAAATCCCATTATACATTGTAGCGATCTGTGCAATTGTGCTTGCCGCTCTGTATTCCCGTCGCCACTGTGTTTACTACCTCAGTATGTGTAATTCTAGCCCTGCTTGTTTGTGTTCTGTGTCTCCCCTGTGATTATTGTGCTTGTCTGTCACTCATTGTCACTGGCATTTTGTTTTAAATTGCATTTACTACTGAAGGTTCAAAGCTCCTCATTCAAACTTGAAGCTATACTCTTTCTAATACAAAGCCACACAAAATTATTCTGATGTAACTTACCGTGTACTTGTTGAACTCTAACTCAGCAGCACATCATCACTGTGACATTAAGAAGTTTCAGTTTACGTCTACCCAATTATTTACAGTCTCTCAACTGTCACAAAAAGGAAACATGTTCTTCTGTGGGGCTTTTTACTCTCGGCTGAGCCCGTTGGGAGGCTGATACTCTTCAAATTTACTCCAATTAAAAGGGTTAAGTCTAAGGAAGTGGTTTTTTCAACACTTTAATAAGCCACAAGCCTGCTGTACACTTTCAGGACCATTAAAGAAGATAAATGATTATGGGTGTTCAGCCAAGAAAAAACTAAAGGTTTACAGACCTCTATAATTTAACTGGAATGCACTGTACTCAAGAGATATTTCTGACTTGACAATGGCATTAATGGTAACACTATCATAACATTGGTACATTTTGTATTGCATTATACTTGTGCTTAGTAATTAATAAATATTTACTATACAAAAAAAATATATATATATATAATAAAAATCATATAAAAACTATATTAAAAAAAAGGAATTAGTGCTATTTCTAACAGTATAGTAACTTGATAATAATGGCTAGAAATATCCAATACAAGCATGCATAAAATAATGTAGTATAGGGTCTTTTTAATATTGCAGAATGTCTTTAAGTGCATTCTCAACATCTACAATATTTTACATTTTCAGAGAGTGTACAGTAATCGATATGTTGCCCTATTAAAAAAAGAGTCTGTATCCATGTGACAGAGATCGAGAGGATCTGAGCTGTAAATCTCCCCCCTGACCCAAGAGGGCGCTAAGTAGAGGTACTTGCACGTCTGTACTGAGAAGGGCCAGCTTGGAGAGAGAGGCGGAAAAGGAAGTCAGCCATCTTGGTGCAGGGCGGAATGACCATATTAGAGTACAAGATTGCTGTGATCAGCTGTGCTGCATAACTGGCAGGTATATTGAGTTGCGCTGATCATGGGATGGAGTCTCTCGGTATATAAGGGCTGTTGTGCAAGTGCAGGGCTTTTGGAGGTAACACGGAACCTGGGTTGCTGAGCTGTTTGTTTGTTTGCTACGTGTTTTTGATTTGTTTATTGTCAGGACCGGGGTCTGAGTGAGTCGTCACGACAAGGAGCTGCCGCACTACTGCCAGCACTTTCACCTTGGACACCACACACCCCGCACAACTGAACTAGACATGTTAGCACCTGAGCACCTGCATTCCACCACCCTGCAAGTGTACAATAGAGCTGAGAGAGACTCGCTCTATTGGGACTTATGATTTGTATTGTTTTTTTTTGCTTTGGACTGCATTCCTGTAATTAAAACACACCCTCTACCATTGCTGGTATTAGGGTTATTTGCACCTGGACCAGTGACTCTGTGACATCTGTTTCATCACCCACTGCACTGTCACAATCCATCATAAGCAAATACAAGCTAATTTGACATGCCAAAAATGTACTTCATGTTTATATACGGTGCTCATATAAATGCTTCTACATTCTCACTACAATCGATACAAAACAGACACATTGGGTGATCAACATTACTGATACAAACTTGACATTTTTCAGGGATTCAGGTTTTTTAAAAGAACATTTTATACAGTCAAACACTTATCATTGTAAAGGGCATGAGAAAATGGTGACACGTGGCATTTTCTTCAATTCACCAATAACCAGTAAGAATAAGCGATAAAAATGTATCGATACAATAAACATTGCCAGGCTACTTGATCTATCCTGTAGAATTTGGCATCACCCTGGTGTGGGTGTGTTCTTCTGGCGTACCCTGCCTGGGTCCCTTGATAACAGGCCTCTGGAGTCTTTGAGGATCATGTCAACCCAACAATGCTGTACTTGTACTCTGATGGCCTCTGGCCATTTCATAATTGTGTGAGTAGCATGACAAAGATTTCAGGCATCTTTCATGGCCACCACAATCCATGGGTCTCAATGCAATACCCAATATGTCCAGGTTGAACTTGAACAGCATATTCGTCTTGACAACCCTCTGCTTAGCTCACTGTTCCAATTGTGTAAAATATGAATGACTAAATGGATTAGCATCCCCGAGTCACCTTCTAGCACCTTGTGGAGTCTATGACATATTGTTTTAAGGCTATGATCAGGGAAAATGGTGGCTCAGCCCAATGTAAAGTGTAGGTTGCCAGGCTGTGTATATCTCTGTTTTACTGTAGGTAGCAGATGGTGTTAATGAATACAAATCTACAAAGTACAGTAACTACACTGTACATGTACAGCACATTGTTAAAAGCACAAAGACATTTCCCCAAAAGTGATTAAATGACAATACGATTGATATAAACAGCAGCATAATCCTACATTTTGCTTGGGCTATTTCAATGTGGTTATCAAGCTTAAGGTGGCATTCTATTAAGCAGGTTTGACTGAATTAATATGAGATTCCAGTTTTTTAGTTTGTAAAAAAGAAACACCAAGTAACAATCCATCAAACATTAATAGAAAGAGGAATTCTGTTTTAAAATACTGCTTTGCTGACGACTTTATGAGTGATTGAAGGTGATAACCTACACTGTTCTTAAACTTTCTCCCACTTAAATTGTACTCGGGCCCTAGAAATTCAACAGGCGATACTGGCAGTACTGTGCAATTAAGCATACATAATTCACCACAATAATGTACTGAAGAATGAAAGCTTATTTATGAATAATGACAAAGGAATCTAAATTGAGATTTGCCTAAATGGTAACAAACAATGAAAAATGAACATTCACAATATGTACAAACTTCAAGTTTTATTTTATATTTGCCCAAAGCTTTTTAAAGTAAACTACATCTGATTAATGTTTCCATATGCAAGGGAACTGAAGATTGTATGTGATTCCATGTTCTAGTGGCTAGTGAGTTATAGCTGTAAAAAGTACCTAAAGGTACCAGAATGCACTGAGGTGGTGATATGCATGAAGCCAGTGGCTGACAGGGAGAGGGGGCAGAAGAGCAAGGACAATAGGGAGTATATGGTGATTATTGTTCAACTAGCAAAGTAAAAGAATATATTAATAACATTTTGCATGGACTGAGGAAAACTGGTCTGATCTAGTGAATGTAATTTGTTTGAGATCTATAGTCCTTAATCGTTTGTCAATGTTTCTGTTATTGACACATTTTGGTGAGTAATTTCTACAAACCAAACACGTGTTTAGAATAATCTAACAGGTTACATCTTCAGTTTAAAAGATTGACAGTTACCTTCAAGATAAATTAAACACTTCCTCCTCCTCTGTCCTCTGGTCTAAACTTATGACTTCTTACATCCATTGCTTTTGTCTGGGAGAGGTGGGTGTTCCATTAGCAACTGTCAGGCAGTGACATATTTAAAGTTTGCTTTGCAATAGATAAAGTGATCACTGTTCATGACACAGAAGAGAGATTATAAATTAAAGTGATGTTGCTTTTTGTTCAGTAATAACATTTGTTGTAGACATAATGCTTCAGTATGTAATATCTACCCTAAAACTTTTTTTTTTTGTCAAAGAAATGGGACTGGAAAAATAATGGTTTTGTTTCTGTCAATGAATCAAGGTGTTAAACAGCCCGCAAAAAAATATATATTATATAATATATATATCGTATATATATATAATCATATATATATATATATCGATAACGTCACCCAACCCCAGTAGTATAACACCACTTTTCTGGAAGAGAAAAGGTCAGGATTAATCTGCTACAGTACGGTATGTGTCAGTTGATTCACTGATGAAATGCAAGTCAAAGCATGCGTGGGCTTCTCATTTGATTGCCACAAAAGCCTTTCAGTAAGTACTCTGCATGGTTCTTTCACTCCAAGTACTCTTAAGTCTGTCCTTTCGAATCAGTGTGGGAAGCACCTATGTGGGGCCACAATACACATACAATAAAACAATGCAAATTGTTTATTGAATAGGATGTGAAAATGAGAAAAAGGCATAGAATATTTGTGTTTTCAGTAGCCATTTATGAGTCGTTCCTGACAATATGTTAAGATTGCTCGGTCAGTATGAGCAAATATCTACATGCTAACTGTGTATCAATTCGTTTGTAATGTATAGATTTAATTACATTTTAGGACATTGCAAAAAGGTAGTTGGCTGTTGCTTCTCATTCAATGAAAGGTCAGGGTCAGTATGACTTTGACAGAAAGACAGAGTTAATTAACTGCTAATCGATAAAAAGGTCAGTTCTCTCCTGATCTAAATTAGGTGCTTCATCAAATGATGAAAGAGGCAGTTCGCCAGCGTTGGTGCAGAATACTGTGAAGAAATTCTTGATACTGTGTGGAACAGAATGGCACTGGCAACTGAATATTAGCAAGTGTGATATCTACAATAAAATAGTTTAACTATGGAACAGATTTATCAAGGTCTTTAAACCAAAATTCTGCTTGCACCATTTTTAAAAAACATTTTAAATAAGTATCTAGCAATAACCGTTTAAATACTTGCATTAACCTTACTAGTATTAATACTATACAGTCAACCGTTTTTTTCTGTTAACAATTCCATTTTGGTGTAATAAGCTTGATAAATATGTCCATATCGATTGAAAATACACACCTTTGAGTTGCCTATAGTACTCACCTATTAGTTACCTTTAATACACTATATGTTGTGTAGAGTTTTGTTAAACCCCGTACTTTACACCACATATAAAGTAATAACCATTGTTTTATCCATTATTATTGTATTAATTATGTAATAACAGGGGGTCATATGTTAACCCCCCCCATTAGTGAAGCAGAGTTGACAGTTTCCAGTAATTTGTTTAACACCAACACTACATTCAGCATCCTAATGTAGGCCAAATAACCACATGGAATATGTCATTAAACTAAGATAAACATTACTTAATCTTGTTAAATACCATTACGCCAATAAGCCCTCTGAAGACAGAGAGCTATGCCCCCAGCTTAATTTAACCTATTTTAGTTCTAAAATGGAGCCCAACCACTCCCTAGTTTCATCGGTGGCGTCAGGGTCCTGTATAAATCCTCTACGTAACCTCCTTTTTCTCATTTTTCATATAAAAAGCAGCACACCATTTTAATTGGTACAGCGGAGTGTAATTGCTTCTCATCAACTTCAGTCTCCAATTAATTTCATGAGTCTTCCTCTTCTTTCTCAAATACACAAACTTGCTGCATTGAAAGAATCCACTCCCAACAGACTTGTTGCTAGGGAGCTGATGTCACTGCCATGTGACCTTTGCTAGTGCATTGCTGCCACACGTGAGCACCTTGTTGGCTAAAATAAAAACCGCTTCAGCAAGTAGATATTTGATTTGCTTTGTGTTATTCTGAAATACTTCTTTATATGATAACGGTATGATATTAATGCTTTGTTTTTATTTGTTTTGTATATTTTAGTTTGTGATGTGTAGTACAAAATAAAAGTAACAGTAATTCTAAGTGAAATTGCCTATGTATATTGCAGCTAAGGCATATGCAGTTAGACTGTAAAAATGGGGAGCCAACTCCAGGGCCACGATATATCCGAATCCGCCTTATAGCAAGGGGCAATATAAGGAGGGGTGGGTGTATATAAAGGACAGCTGCATGTAACATTCTCTCGTTTTTGGAGCGGGAGTGTCTTTTGATTTACCGTTACTATGCCATAAGTGTAATGAAAGCATTTTTTTTTTGTGATACAGGCTTTGATTGTTTTTGTTATAATGGTCATTTTGGATGTTCTGGTGGTTGTGTTTCTGTCTCATGCATCTTTTAAAGTATGAATGGAAAAAAATGTAGCACACAATACACGTCCATAGGAGGGTGAAGGATTTGAGGGGCGTTGGAGATTCTGACTGGCGCTGCAGCAGAAAGTTCAGCAGATTAAGAAATATAAGATGCTAGTTACAGTGACCTACCCAACTATATTTGCAACATTGTAACATAACATCTTATTATGTACAGTATAACATTTTAAGCATACTGTATATATATTTGTATCCCAAAATGGTAAAGTCAGTGCTGCAGAATAAAAAAAATTTTGACCGTTGCCAAAACTATAAGGCATCGTAATAGTTGATGGGCATGCAATTTGTTTTTTCTCAGCATTCTGACATAAGTGAACTCTTCAAGAGCTGGTGAACATTTGACACAGGCAGCACATCCACAAGAATAAAATGCAGACTGTGGTTTACTTTAGAAAGCAGATCACAAAAGTCATTTCATGGCATTTTTGACTCAACAGAGAAAAATGTATACTCTATTGAAAAATGAAGAACAAATCCAATTTTAAACTAGAACTGCCAAGCAGTTTTACGGCTCCCAAGCCCCAGTATCAGTACCCGTCTAAGCGTGTTTAGTTCTCAATGTGCCAAGTTTAAAATCAGCAACTTCGACTGTTCCACAGAAGAAGATTTTGAAAGCTTTTTTTCTTCAAAAATGTGTCAGGCAGCCATCTTGTTTAATGCGAGTTTCTTAAAAGTCAGTTGTGTCAGAAATGATGCTTGTCAGGTTTCAAGTTAGTCAAGTAAATCGTTTGTCAACTGACGCAGGTTTAAATTAAAAATTTAAACGTATAACTGGAGGCCATCTTGTTTAATAAAACATCACCATTTTCACATATTTGTATCACATTGTTACTGGGATGATAACTACCAAGTTTGGAGTTTATTGTACAAACGGTTTTCAAACAGCAGCAGTTTGTTTTTAGGGGAGTGTTTCGATAAGATTTGTGGCAGCCATTTTGACATAACAACTCATCACAGCAACTTCTGCTTGTCAAACTTGATGCGGGTTTGGATGCTGATGATATATGTCAAGTTTCAGATCAATCGATTCACCGGTCCCCCCCCCCCCCCCCCCCCCCCCCCCCCCCCCCAAAAAAAAAAAACCTAGCTTCATTCCCTCACTATAAACAGGAAAAGGCTTTGTTTTTGCTCCATAGCTCCGGCTGTCTTTGGCTTAACAATAATTCACCAGAACACGCCTACCAACCAACCAAGAAACTACAGCCGTCGAATCCTCTCAGCTAGTGGTGCATCTCGGTGAGAGCCTCTGGTTCTCTAATGACTATTAACAAAAAACATTGAAGAAAAACAAATAAAACACATGTCATTAACATCATGACCAGAGCAGACCGTTTTCAAATTCTGGTTAGGAACAGAACACACTGAACACTGGTTCTGAGATCGCTCAGGTCACAACCAAAGCAGTCTTAAAAATGCAACACTTGTCTTTGTATTTAATTTGAACAATTACTGTTGCAATATGTCTTTCATGGTGTCTAAAAATACAATAACAAATCTAAAACAGCCAATCCAGTATTCCCCACACCAACACAAAATATCACAGGTATTGTTATAACTTAGAGAGACGTAATAATGGCTTTTAAACAAATGACAGGTATGGAGTTTAAACTCTGGTTCCCTTCTTTTGTTTCTTGAATTATTCTCCATTCATCTGGAAATGATCAGCACCTAACTGCACACACCTGATATGCAGTCAGTTGTATAGTTGATAGGAATGGAAGTATGGTACACATAATTTGAATCCATTTCTCCATAGGACAAAGCATTACATTCATTGCTGAGGAAAGTTATTCCCTAGGCACCTATGATAAAGATAAGGAAACTACTATATGTTCATCTTTGGAGAGACATAGCTGGGTTTTAAACTCCAGATCAGACAGGAACTGAAATGATAAGTCTTTACCTTTCTCACATGCTAAATAGATTTAGGTAGATTATAACTTCCAAATGTTGTTAGGCATTTGTCTTTTCTTAACAGAAGCAGTGGAGCAGTGATTTGTGGCATGCAACTGGGTATAAAATGCAAATATATACAGGAAACATACATTGTATCAAAGGTGACTTTATGACATAGTTTCATAGTTTTTTTTATATAACATAAAATGGATGTAATGTTATTTATTAAAGATCCTTTGGAGTAAATGAAATGCAGAGTTTTCATAGAGACATTCAACTTCTCTCGATTGATAGTGACCTTCACTGCCACTGGTTATTCTACAATTTATTCCAGAGATGGTTTAAGATGTCGAATGTAATAATGCTTTATAAAATATGCTGTAATCACCACATATTTCGTTTATTTAAAAACAGCTTCCAGTTCTGTGCACACCCAGATGTATTTTTGTGCTGTTATTTTTTTTTTTTGAGTTATAAAATAAAGAAACATTGTATTCTTTTGTTCTGATATTGTGATGTATCACATGGAAGTCTTGTCAGTAGTAAACCTACTGGAGTCAATTGTGTTCACTTCAGTAACATACTCACAATGTACTTATAGCTCCCATAAAAATGGTTTTATATATATTCTGCTAAAGGTTGGGCATGGCAAAAACAAATTTGCCCAATCAATGGCTTGGTTTCATTTATAGTAGAACCCCAGAGTTATGAACACCAAAGTTACAAACTGACTGATCTATCAAACACCTTGACTTTGGGCGTGAAAGACTGTTGAAACATTTTGAAACCTAGTTACCATTTAATGTAATGTGTGTCTGAAGCAGTCAAATTTATAAATATAAATGCGTACGTGGCCATATTTAAATTATTACAAAACAAACATTTAATTTGTTTTGAAGTAAATTAAACTGTTTTTGGGATATGACTATCAGATAACAAGATCATTCTTCCTCTTCTTCCTCTACTTCTTTCTCTTCTTCTTCTTCTTCTTCTTAGTCATAGTCATCGTAGTAGTATTGTTGTTGTTGTTGCTGTTGCTGCAAACTTTAGATAACCTGTACACTATAAATATATGACCTGCTTCAATATTTGATGTAGTTGTTATATTGCATTCATTTATCCTTAGACATACTGTTTAAAATTATTTTTTTATGAAATTGGTACTTCCCTTTCAATTTTGTATTTACAGTATAATCTCGAAAAACTACTCACTTCTAAATCTTTTGTAGTCATTTTTTTATTACTTTAGTATAAATTCATGTTAATTTGAATTCATATGTTGTTTTTTTTCTGACTTTATGTGAACGAAAAGACACACATTTGCCTGTTTTCCCATTGGAAATAGTGATATTTTTAAATATCACTGTCGTGGTCACAAAAGCAAAGTTTGTGGGGAATAATAGCAATTTTCTATACTTTTGAGGCATAAGCAATTAGAAAATAACACTGGAACAAAAAAAAAAAAAAATTGTAATCAAAACACTATTATTTCTAATCTTGCGATTTAAGAAACCATTATAAATAGAGTAATGGCTGGTTCAGTGTGTATTATCAGGAAGTAATAAGAGGTTCTGGGGACAGTGGAACCTTGAGATGGTATTACCCTTGGTTATACACACTCGACAAGTTATTATTTTTTGTAATATATGGATCCAAGTTTGAAAAATATGCGTCTTACGTTTTCGTGGGAAAGTTACTTTTATCGGGTGCACAAACACAAACAAGAACTGAAGTAGTTAATTATATAATTTTACCTGTTAAACCTGGAATTGGGTTAAACCTGGAATGGTCCTCCAGAACCATGATTGGACACCCTTGGTTTATTCAGACTCTGAGTCTAAGTAGATGATGTATTTGCGTTTGATTGGCTTTGATGGATACTACCTTATGTTAATTGAAACATCTCCAAAGAAGGTGCAATGGGAACCAAAGATGTTTTTATTAAGTGCCTATCTATGCTGCACAGGACTCCTCTAATTATGCTGGGTTCGTATTCAGAACCGTCTTGTTTTTTAATTAAATTATAAAGTCAGCTATAATACTGTCAAGCTGTGCGGTGGGAATCATTTCCATTGTCTGTGACTCACCAACAGGTAGGACTGCAGTAGATGAACGTCGAAGACTGGTTTCTTTATGGTGTTCAGATTATCTTGCTTCTTGACAAAGTCCGGTCTTTCTTTGGTAGTACTGCTTTCATTATACATTACTTCACGTTGTTGGTTTTACTTGAGTGCGGAGTTGGCTTCCAGGTTTGGGGAGTGGTTAGATGGCTCTGCTCTGCATGGGCCTAATCAATAATTAATCTACATTTTTCTTTAGGCAATATACAATTTTTAATAAATTATATATTATGATGTATATATATATATATATATATATATATATATATATATATATATATATATATATATATATATATATATATATATATATATAATTATTTGTATTTATTTTTCCCCAATGGCCAGTTATGTCTGTTCTTACTGCAGCGAGTCCCCACCCAGCACAAACATTCTGAGGGTGTGTGAGAGTCCTCTGAGCTCACAAGCCTAAAGCCAGAATCACTTTGGAGAGGTGAGCGGGCTACCGATCCCAGAGAACAGAGATCAGCCCTGCCTCTTATCCACTCTGAATGTGCTCTGTGTCTGGCCAGTAGGGTTCGCTGTTGTGATATGAGGAGAAGCAATCCCTGCCGGTTTACCACCCCCCACCCCGGGAGTTCCACATCAAAGTTCGGCCACTTTGCAGAGCCTGGACTCTAACCCCCCCCCCCCCCCCATTCACCATTTTCATACTGCATAGACAAATGTGTCATTAAAGTTGTATAAGTCATTTGCATTGCATTGACCAAAACTTGTATGTAGTTTTTCAGAGACATTTGTCTATGCAGTATAAAAAATGATCAATGATATAAGAAACATATATTCATTATTGATCAATTCTGTGTAAAACATGCTTACTCAAAACTTGTACTTGTTTTTTTTAAACATATATGATTCTATAATATATGTGGGAAAATGTATTTATAATAGAAAAGCCAGTTTTTAAACTTTATTATAACCTGACAGTAGTGAATTTTAGGCTTCAGACAGCAGTGCTGACAGCAAGAGTTCCGTGTTCTACATCCTCCGGCCTTTCCCCACACCGAACTTGTATGTTGAATGCTGAAATTTCGCGCTTTTCTTGTGTTGCATGGTTCATGTACAATTTGCTAGCCTACTTGTCGTATTGAAACACGACACCAACAATGATTAGACTGGAATATAGAAACTGCTGATAAACGATTGAAATAGCAGGTGATAACTGGTCAAAGACCTGTAGTATTTGAACGTATGATCTCGCAATATAAAAAAGAGCCCCAGGAATGCTTAAAATGAAATTGATTGCAGTTGATGCACAAAACATCTGGGGATGGTTTATAAAATGTCATCAAGGAATGGTAGAATAACAAGGAATGATTTAATGACAGACATTAGTAAAATTGTGTCATTATTTAATTTTATTTGGACTGTTAGAGTTAAAAGTATATGTTATTTGCTTGTTCCAAATGATCTCTCTACCGCATTGCTTCTGTTCTTAGGAGCTGCTTGTTAATGTGTATTAAATATTAATGTAGTATTAACAGAAAATAGTAGTCTTACAATGCCTGACCTACTTCTCATCACACTCAGAGAAAATAGTTTTGGAATAGCGACAAAGAACAATGCTTTGCCAAGCTTTCTTTTTTTTTTTTGGCTGGTACAGTTTAGCTGACTAGACTGAGGATATATCAATGCCAATTGGATTCTCAAAAATCAAATACATGTGACTACTTAATAATCTTGTTTACAAAATGTTATTTGCAGAAAAGTAAAACAAAGAAGCAATTAGTACTGTTAACATATCTGTTCTAGAAAGGGCCAACAATAATTTCTCAAGAGTTCTCCCTTGAAAGACAATAAAGGTGACCAGATGATTGAGACTCATGTGCTTTGCCATAAATTATCATTATTTCTTGTACACATGTTACTCGATAATGATGAGTGGGAAGTAAATGTATCTCCATTGCTCTTCTCTTAGCAACAGGTGACTGTCCTGGCTAATAAGCTGCTCAGGAACAATTCATTTCTTGCAGTCGCAGTAATTCTTATTTGGCACAAACTTTCTTGGGACCAATGATAAATGGAAAGAGCAAAGCATTTTTTTTTTTTAATGATACCGTGCTGCAGCCTTGGTGACAGCTCTAATCATTTACTATACAGGAAATTAATTTCTGCTGAAAAGCAATCTAGTGGGATTAAGCATAATATCTGTACTGTCTTTAAAATACTAAACTCCAGAAAAAAAAGATTGTATAATATTACTGTTAGCATAAGGTCTGTTGCATCTGGCACAAGCCAGTTTTGGGTTTACAATGGCAAACTCTGCACTCCTCCTCAGTGAGAAGCTTAAGGGAAATCGTATTTATAAAATTTCCACAAAGAAAATCATAATTTCATTGCTCAATGAACCTTGCAGCAGAATTTTTTTAGCAGTTATCCATTACAGCAGATGGTAAACTAATGAGGCCTGCTGTTGGTTGTATACAGGATAACTTATTTGTCTTGCTTGAAGTTTTACTTGAATCTTCAGTGGGGCAAGAAATATCATACTTTAACAAGAAGAAAAATATTTCCCTATTTTATGTTTACAAGGCATGATTGGATACATTTTCAATTAAAGGGTTTGGATGAGTGTAACTCATGCGTTTAGACTGGCCTCTAGTGAACGATTTTCCAGAGCATCAGATCATTTGCCATTAAGCACATAGGTGTCTGTAGCTGTGTAACCATTTCAATATATGCATGGGTACTTTAGACTTCATTACCATAGAGTGATTGTTAATGCCTTTACATATTGTAGACTTCTTAAGTAACACCTGCAGAAGGAGGATGGAGTCGTGCCAGGATGGAGTCATGTCAGGATAGCCTCACGATCAAATCGTAGGAAGCAGACCCAGAGGCGGAAAGCTGCAGTTTAAGCACTAAAGGGCTTGTTTATTAACAAAACACTAACAAAACAGGGACAAACAAACAAGGTACAGGGACCAAGATAAAGAAAGAAGCAAACATTCTGACCCCATATTATCAGTAAGAGCTTTTCAATGAGAAATCCCAAGTGAAATAACAGCAATTCATTATTCACTTATATATGTATATGTATATATGTATATATATATATATATATATATATATATATTATTATATATATATATATATATATATATATATATATATTATATATATATATATATATATATATATATATATATATTTAACATAAGCAGTTAAATTAGGACATAGGCAGTATCAAGTGAGCATTTTTCAGAAAGTACAGGTTATGTCCAATAGCAAGGGTGACACTAGAACAACCAAGGTGGTCATTTTGACCGTTTTTCTAATCTAAATTTAAATTGCTGTACGTGTGTTTAGGATAAGGAGCTGTGCTTACCTGCCTTTTCTATAATATATATATATATTCTATATAGGATATATATATATATATATATATATATATATATATATATATATATATATATATATAAACTCCCCCCACCCCCCCCCCCCCCCCCCAACGTTCAGTGCTTCTTTCATTTGTTTGATGTGCAAGGTAATCAAACATGCAATCTTTAGGTGTGAAAAAGTTATTACCCTCCTAGTTAACTCAACCCAATTAAAGGGGTAATTAGGGTCAGCTGTTTGAATACTTTGGTTAACAATCAGGCCTGAATTGGGCCATCCCTGCCCAATATAAATCTGACTAACTTTGTCCCTTACCATCAGAGTGAAGTTGTCAGCACACAGGTTCTAGTGGCATATCATGCCATGATCAAAAGAAATTCCTGAACACCTCCGGAAAAAAAAGGTGTTGATGTCTATCAGTCTGGAAAGGGTTACAAAGCCATTTCTAACAGTCTGGAGCTCTACCAAACCACAGTCAGAGCTATATTGTCCAAATGGAGAACGTTTGGGACAGTAGTGAATCTTCCCAGGAGTGGTCATCCTGCCAAAATCTCAACAAGAGCAAGATGTAAAATTGACCAGGAAGTCACAAAGAACCCAAGAACAACATACATGGATCTGCAGGCCTCTCTCGCCTCAGCTAAGGACAGTGTTCAAGACTCCATTGTCAGAAAGACACTGGGCAAAAATGGGATTCATGGCAGAGTAACAAGGTGGAAACCACTGCTCACTAAGAGCATGAATGCTCGTCTCAAGTTTGCCAAAAAGCACCTGGATGATCTTCAAGAGTTCTGGAACAATGTTCTATGGACAGATGAGTCAATAGTGGAACTTTTTGGCCAACATGGCCACATTATGTCTGGCGAAAACCAAACACTGCATTCCACAGTAAGAACCTCATACCAACAGTCAAGCATGGTGGTAGTAGTGTCATAATTTGGGGATGCTTTGCTGCATCAGGACCTGGCCGTCTTGCCATCATTGAAGGAACCATTAATTCTGCTCTGTAACAGAGAATCCTATAGGAGAATGTCAGGCCATCCGTCCGTAACCTGAAGCGCAGCTGGGTTATGCAGCAAAACAATGATCCAAAACACACAAGCAAGTCCACATCATAATGGTTGAAGAATAAGAAATGTTAAGTTTTGGAATGGCCTAGTCAAAGTCCAGCCCTAATCCCCATTGAGATGTTGTAGCAGGACCTGAAACAAGCAGTTTATGCTTGAAAACCCACAAATGTCATTGAGTTGAAGCAGTTCTGCATGAAGGAGTAGGCCAAAATTCCTCCACAGCACTGTGAGAGACTGATCAATAATTACAGAAAGCTTTTGTTTGCAGTTATTGCTGCTAAAGGTGGCATAACCAATTATTGAGTCTAAGGGGGCGATTACTTTTTCACATGGGGGCATTGGGTGTTGCATAACTTTCTTTAAGAAATAAATGAAATAAGTATCAACATTTTGTGTTGTTTGTTCACTCAGGGTCCCCTTTATCTAATATTAGATTTTCGTTGAAGATCTGATAACATTCAGTGTCAAAAATATGCAAAAATGCAGAAAATCAGACAGGGGGCAAATACTTTTTCACAGCATATATATATATATATATATATATATATATATATATATATATATATATATATATATATATATATATATACTGTATCTGAGAAAGACAAAATACATATAAAACAGTATAACAATTAAATGTTGCAATATTATTTGTGTTTATCAGTCAGGAATTGCATACTTATTGAAGTTTGATTATATGAGTTTGCATTCCTCAAGTGAGCTATCTGTTGACATTGTTGTTGTTTCAATGAGCCTCTGTAGCCCATCAATCAGCCTTGACAGCTTACTGGTACTATAAGTCACTTGTTCTTCTAAGAAATTAATTGTTACCCCAATACACATTGCAAATGAATCGCTGGACAGCAAAGTATTGTTTGGAATTAATGCAAATTTTACCAAACAAGCTTCAGATGCAGCAAAAACGGACAATGCTGTAAATGCACTGCATATTTTGAAAAGCAGTACCTGTGTGATTTGTGGCAGCACTCAGACTGTGTTAACAATTGCAAATGTAGCCCATTCTATTCAAATGTTTATTTATTCATGTCATTTTGATTATAGAATGAATGTATTTATACGCATAGCTTACATAAATGCACGTTGTTATGTAAGAAATATAAACCCATTTATTAAAAACAATACATCTACATACATTTACATCATTTCAGTCATACAGTTGTGAATGTACATTATATAAATGACTGAAACCCATTCTGTACAAATGTTTATTTATTTATTTATTTATATCATTTCAATTATAGTATGCCTGGTTATAAACTCATAGCTTCAATTCAGTTATGTAGGCAATGTACACCCATTTATTGAAAAAAAAAAAAAACTTATTTGCATTGTTTCATTCGTACAGTTTATATGATATACCTGCATATACACAAATTTATTTTCAAATATTTTTTTATTTAATTTTTTACCGTTTTTTGAAGATGCGCATTATATAATATGTCTGTATATAAACACATTTCTGTTCAAATGTCCATTTATTTGCAATGTTTTGATTATGTTGATGCTTTATATGACATTCCTGAATAAAACTATGACTTTATATTCAATTGTTTGTCCTTTCGTTATAATATTTATTTAGTTTTTAACATGACGGACAAATTAACTGATCAGGTTTATTCTAGGTATGCCTATAATGCGGTCGTTCTAGTGTTAAACGTTTCACTATGTTATTTATTAAATAAATGCTGATTTTTGTATTACTGACTGGCACATTTGGTATGCATTCTAGGAGCTGTAGCTCAAACAGGAGTGTGTGTCTATGTGATTGTATTGTTTACAGGCTCCTCCAGAACTACAGATCCCAGTGGCCTGACGACACCTATACACAGTTTTACTGACATAATCAGCAAACGGTTCATGTAACAAGCACACTCCTTCAGGGGCGGGATTCCTTGCTGAGTGCATTTCAAAAGCTGTAGCCACTGTGTCTGAAAATGATTACGCAGATGGATCAGTCGGATATGATGGTCCTGGGCTGGTGTGGTGACCCTGCGCCTTCAAGGGCATGGCCTGTCCTTCACAGAGCCGGTGTCCTGGTTTCTCTGGACTAGCCTGCTAATTGTTGAAGCAGAACATCTCATTCTCTGGGAAACTTCTTTCACAGACAGGTCGCCTTCAATCATGCCGATAGCAATCAGGCGCTCTTCATCACTCAAGCGGGGCATAATTGTATCTTTCACTGTTCTGGAGTTCATGTCTTATCGAATGGCTATTTATACAGATTCTTAATCAACTAATTTTGGCAATTTTAACTCAACTCAATTACCAGCACTGACTTGAGCTCAGTAATGTGTTATCCCAAAGAACCTTACTATTCAAACAATAAACACTGCTCACTTTTTAAAATGTAAATAACATTATTTATGTGACCAGTGAGCTATTGCAGCTATCTATCTATCTATCTATCTATCTATCTTATACATATGTAGTTGTTGTTTTCAAGAGAACTTCTCATTTTAGCTTCATTCAGTTCCAGTGGTAAAAGTTAAAAGCACAGCATGGTCACTTTCTGAATTCAAGAAATGTGTTTTAATATGAGTGAGTGTTACATTGTCACAGAACTAATATGAATATTATCGAATCAGAATATTTGTAACTGCTGTCTAGACATTGCTAAATAATAGTTTTTTTTTCATAAATTGTGTTGTCTGTTTTATTTTAAAGAACCTCTTGCAAATGTCGTTCTGGCAACCTACAAGCTAAAAAGCAGTAATAATAGGACATCTATATTATTTTAGGAAAGTTCAGTGGTTCAGTGATTTGCATCCAATAACTGGATTTTTGGTCTTGAACACGTAGCTTGCTATGTTTTCAAAGAAATGTCTGCATCTTTTTCTATGGTATATCTTTTTCTAACCATATATATATAAGATATATATATATATATATCTTATATAATATTTATATATATATATAATTATATTCGATTGGGTTTCTGCCACTTGCTTATTCAGTTTGCATTCAAGCAGCCCATATTTTGTATTACTTAAGTCAACAGGTGGTTGGATACTGAGACTTGACTGTTAAATGTATATTTGATCTAATACTCTCAGAAGTTATGCAGCTACAAACTTTGAAGTTTGAGCAACATAATGAGCTTCTATTACGGGTCACATTTTAAACCTCAGCAGGCTGGCAGTGCAACATTAATCTTGATTTAGAACTGAAAGTTGGAATGTTTTTTTCTTCCAAAGGTCACTGAAAGACATGAGACTTACTGTTTGGAGCAGACACTGCAATTAAGTATTTTATCACAGAGGAAACAATTTGATCGATCCCTAATATCCATACTTCATGGATGTTACATTGAATCTCTACTTTTTTTTTCATAGTGTATAATGCTTCTCTTCCTTTGTTTGTGCATTACAGTTAGGTTTATTTGCTCTTATTTTTAAAACAATAAAATTGCACCAAAAAAAAAAAAAAAACAACAACAACAAAAAAACACTATAGTTACGTTCATACACATTTGGTTTGGTTGAGCAGCTTATTTGGCACTGAATGTGATTTAGTTTGGTTCATTTGTAGACCAGGGATATCAACCTGAAAATTGAGGGTCTTGTGACTTGTACTATATCAACAGAAAAACGAAACCATGTCCTTCCCATATTCCAGTGGTGTCTTGTCTCAATACGGCAGGTAGGCTAGGTAAGTGACCTCCATTCTACACACTCTATACCTGAAAATATATTATCCACACAAAACACAATCAACATGTATTTAGAATGTTCTTGGAAATCGCTTTTGTGTAATACTTACTCATCAGAGACTCCAACTAGGTTTAAAATGCCTAACAACCCATCTGTATAAAATCTGCTATATGTGTAATTATGTTAAATAGACTGACAAAGATTAAATTAGTAAGGTGAATATAATATTTAACTAAAGAACTGGCAAATCACCACATTTAAAAACACACAATTTGCCTAATTATAAACTGGAAATTTTTCTTAGGAGACCAAGCGGACAGAAAAATAATAATGGCATTTGCATAACCGGCAGTAAAAACAAAGCTATAGAGCAGCTTAGAGACTGCTGGAAGAATAGATGCATGTTTGTCTCTGCCTATACCTGTACTGTATGTATATGGCACTGTATTGTTTTTCAGTAAAAATAATGAAAGTGCTATTTTGCAAATATTGTACAAATAGAAGAATGAAAATATTGTAACAGAACTGCTTATAATACAAATAAATTTGTATATACTATGCCTTCAAAGGGACATTTAGAATGATGTTTTATTGCTTTTTCTTATATTTGCACATCCCTTAAACGTCTCTCACCTTCAACAACATAAGCCATTGCTGTTTGGTGTCTGTGTTCAACACCTGCCCAGGGAGAGATATGGGAGAATCTGTTATGGCTATACGTTTAATGATGTGTATAAAGAGAGATAAGCTTGGCTCTGGAGCAGGAGAGTGAAGCCATGTCAGCTTTTCCCCCCATATGTATTAAGACCATTTACCTGCCTTATCCTTTTTTACATACTGCAAAGTTTAATTTCTGTCACTCTAACGGATACATAAATGAATCTAACATGGTGAAAAAAATCTGTCCCGTCTTGGATTGTTACCGATGGTGAACTGCAGTCAACGCGTTTTGTTAGTATTCCAACATTAATTACATTATCCATAAAACATATATACAATTACAATAACTGTGTAGCCACAAATTACCATGGTCCTTGCTGATGTGCTGCATAAGAAAAAATGTATTTCACCATTTCAGGGTCAAATATTAACAAACTAATTTGTATGCTAACTGATATAAATGAGGATGGTAAATATTGGCTTATTTAGTGTGAACCTTATCAGTACATTTGTAGATGCATGTTTTCGAAGATTGGCATTTAAAATGAGCAAGATTGTGAGAGTAAAAATATGAGTTGTTCATTTATTTTACATAAAAATAAATACAGCTGCAAGGAATCATGTAGACAGATCAACATGTTATGTTACATTCCCATACTGAGGAACAGGCAATATGTTACCTATAGAACTGTGTTTTGTATGCTGTTGCATGTGTTACCAGTATAATGAGGACCCGTGTGGCAATCAAATTAGATTAAGAGCTCTTTCAGAAGTCTTTGCTCATTTATTAAATCATGTAAAGGCTACAGTATAATTCCATTGCCAGGCTCTGATGAGCCTTCGATGACCATTATTTATTTATTTGTAACTATAGAGACATGTTCTACTGTCTTTCACTTCACTCATCTTGCCATTTTGATACTTGGCCACAGCCTATAAGTGAGATAGTTCTGTCACAGGGAACAATAGCAGTCATCTTTAACTATCAGCATAAAAAAGGCACTTTCACTTTTCTGATCTTAACTTCCAATGCATAACATCTACAGTTCTTCTTCCGCTCTCTGGAAGGAACCTGTATATTTCTTACATTCTTGACATCTTACCACCTCACTTTCTGATTCATTTCATTCAGCTTCGCAGTCACATGTCACTTCAAGCTCTGCATGCGAAACACAAAACTGGTCCCATTCTTCTTTCTGTCTAACAATGTATCAGAAGCTTTTAGATTACATCAGAGGCAAGGTGGTGATTGTCAGATAGTGGAGACAGAAGACTTCGACTACTTTTTCCACGGTCTTCACTTTTCCTCAACAAGCAAACATATTGCCAGCTCTGTGTGAAATAAGTGAAATATGTGGAATGGTAACTTTTCAGGCTTTTATGTTGACTCTATTATTCTTTTAGAGGTATCGTTTTTCAAATGCGTGGGTAAGTTGAAATATGGTATGTTTTTTAATAGAGAACACAAACCAGGGTCAACACTAAAATACATTTTTGTTTGGCCAGCAACATGATGTGAACAAAATCATCACATGCACATAGTTTTATCACATTTTTTATTTCATGTTAACACAAAAAAATTCACATACATAGACTATTTTTTTATTTTATTTTCACATGTATCTTCATAGAATGTAACAGTTAAAACACGGGTGGCATCTTCTAGAGGGTGTAGATTGTAACAATGTTTTGTCAGATGTAAAACTTTCCCGCTGGATCCACTTTTGACTGGATGCATGTAAGCGGTTGGGACAGTGGTGTCAGTAATATAACAGCACAGACACAAATCATATTTCCAAGACCATTTTTAAGTTTTCCTTGTGTTTTGTAGTTCATGTATTTTCAGATATAGGGCATAGCCAGCCTACCTGTCGTATTGAAACATGGCACCAATTACAATTCAACAGGAAAACAGAAACAGGTGATACGTGATCGATAACCTTTTAAAAATGTGGTCGAAAGAGTGTCTTATTGTTGCTGATGATTCAACGAAACCAGTTTTTGTAAAGCAATCATGCACGTCCTCCTGATGGTACCGCAGGGAATTCAACCACTCGATGTTGGTGTGGTTAAAATAGCTTTTGGTAAACGACGCCAAGGTCCTAAAGCACTTAATCAATTTTTATAACTATAAAACATGGCCTGGAACGACACTTCAGCATTGGAATTAACAATGCCTGTTACACAGAAGCACTATTACAGAAAAAAATAAAAAAAATAAAAAATATATTTTAAACCTTATCTCATACAAACAAATACAAAATTGTTGGTAGCTTAAAGAGTAAGTAAAATATAGTGTTATATATCCTCACATGCTGCTATTGTCATTGGTCTTTTCACTGTTAACATCCAGACAACTTTTTACACTTATAACTTTAAACTGTTTCAAAGGTCTTTTCAAAATACCCACTCTAGTGCATTGGTGTTTGAGCTCTGTCCTCTAAATCACTGCAGGAAGAGCGATTTATGGATGGTTATTGCTGTGTTACCTGTTTGACAATGTGGGCAATCATCCTTATCAGTGCACTAGAGCGGACATTTTGAAAAGTGCTTTGAAACAGACTTTTAACCTTTCAGGACCAAGCATTTTTCAGTGGGATGCTCCCCCAGGTGTTTCAGGACTAGGTGTTTTTTTGGCTGTATTTGACTCTCTTCCTATAAAAATTCACAACAAAAAAGCTATTTTTTTTTTTTATAGTAGCATCTTAGAACTGGAGTCCTATCTTTTCAGAGAACTCTGGGGAACATTATAAAGAAACTATATGAACTTTTCACCTTTTTTTCAACTCAATATTTATTTATTTATTTATTTATTTATTTAAGTTAAGTATTTTTTATTATGTATTCTGCTTAGAGATACATGTATAAAAACATGTTATCCCATGACCCAAGGGACGTTACAATACTTCCTGAAAGTTTTGTTTAAAAAAAAAAAAAAAAAAACACATGAGAAACAATACATATTCTAATATAATTATATCAAATACATTGGATTTACAGCATTTTTCTGTCTCTCCATTCTGCCAAAACTGTCTCTGCCCTTTAGACACAATATCAGAAATATTAGGAAGTTAAAATGAGTCCCTCCCCTATCCAATGATACTGTATGTGTTTCAAGCCTGTACTGCAATGTTTGGTGACCCTGTAAGTTATCAAAATGAAAAGTGTTTTTTGTCGTGTTTACACGATCACGGTCCTAGGAGCCCACTTCAGTATGATCATGTTCACAATGAAAATAAGCATTACAGGTACGTTATTTAAACAGTTGTAGCAACACTTGAGGATATATAATGCTATATTTTTCGGAAACCCCGCTACTTACTCTCTAGCATCACTAAAATAGACTCTTAGCAAAGCAAAATCATACACGCTTTTTGTAGCTTTGCTAGCACTTGGAGGTCTGGCATCTCAATCTATTGTAAACAGCTGGACACATTCTGATTGCGCATTCAGAAAGAAAAATGCCGACTGTTACAACTAGCCCCGGTCTTCCCCCTTACCTTCCACTATGTGTATATTGTTGAATCTATTTCTACCAGAAAGAAAACATTCTCACAATTTATAGTTCTAGGATTATTTTAGATTTATAGTTCCTAGGACTTTTTTGTTCTATAGTCAACATAAATGCAACTGTCCTTCTGACAGATTCTTGAATGTGGTTACTCATTAAGTACATGCTTAAGAAAATAAATTGCCTGAAGCTAGTTCACATGAACAAGGAAAGATAATTTTAGATTAATGATTAAAGAGAAAAGGAAATTAATTTTACAGAAATGTAGGACTCTTATTAATAAAAAAAAAATCTGTTAATTAATTTTTCTTAACATACTTACCATGTAACAATAGCTACAACACTGGAATCCCAGCAGACAAGGCAACATAAAATTGAAATAGACTCCTTTGAGGAGCATGGGTAAAACATAAAGAACTTAATAGGACATTTTTTGTACATTTTTTTTTTTAAACAGTGTCATTTAGTGAGCCCTATTCAAAATTAGCCTTATATACAAACCAGTAAATGCCAATCTTGCACTTAGTTCATTGTTGTCTCTGAGACTGTGGTACAGTGTGTCTTTGTTGACCCACTCCCTTTAGTTAAAGACATCTGCACTGTAGAGAAGGCTTTGATCTGTGCATCTGGTGTTGCAAGTTGTATTCCTGTCCCTGATGCTGGGAAGGTTATTTCTCCAAACCAGACTTGTCAGAATAGTTCACATCTCTACTGTACATCTGAAATGAGTCCTAAAAGAACCAGAGACTCTGGACAAAAGTCAAGCATGGTGTCCGGTGAGGAAGTGTTGGCAACAGGATGTGTTCAATTATTACAGGTTCCTGGACAGTTTGACCCAAGCTGCAGTCATGCTCCTAATGACATTAATTCTGAGACTGAACAAGGAGTCAGTGGTGAATCTGAAGACTATGCCACTTCAAAACTCACACCTGAGTCAGCAAACTTCCAGAACTTCTCTGGAACAATGAAGTAGCAGGCTACAGTGTGCTAGTTTTGTGCTAATGGCTATATCAGCATGTAATAAATGACATAATAAAAAAAAAAAAAAAATCTGAACAAACAGAATTGACACGTGCTTGTGCTCTTAAACTCAAATACTGTAGGAATGAATCAATTTCTGTCAAGATACCATCCAAGTACACATGGTCTTTTTTTTTCATGTTGTGTTTCAGTCACGCCCACCTAATCCAGAGCGATGAGACACCATTTACCTTAATTATAATATCCATGGGCTGAAACATTGCAGATCAAAACACAGGGCTGATTCAATTCTACAAACATAAACAGCAGTAAAATGCTCATTGTGAAAATTAGAACATTATGCACAATCATAGTTATTCACAGGAAGGATATATTGATTGTCAGAGACATTTCCAATCTAAACAATGCTGTTTGGAACCATGAATGACAAATCAATATTAGTTGTTATGAGAAAATACTGTACGGGATATGGCCCTTACCTGTTCTTCCTAAATTTGAACAATGTATTATACCATTAAAATAGGTGTCCTATGCTCTTATTGGTCAAGCTTTCACCATCTGTATAGCATAATAAAAGTTAGTGGCGGTGTTCTATCTGATACATGTCACACAGTGGGTAAAGGTTGTTTTACAGCAAATGTTTCTATTGATTTTGTTTTATACTGGGGGTGGGTAATCATTACAGGTTCATAAATATGTCAAATTAAAGTGGTAAATTTAAAGAATAACCTTCATCAATATCCCTTTTTTTTATTTTGCTCTTACACAAGCTGGAGATGTCCCTCCATTCAAACTGGCCACCTGGCCATTATTTAACCGGATTTGCAGGTTTGTGGTGATAAGATTGAATGTGCCACTGTGCTTAGCTGTCCCAATTCGCCACTTGGGATAGCTAAGTACAGTGATCATACCGGGATGGGTAGTGTTATGTTTTTTTGTTTTTTTTTTTGTCAATATAAAGCTTATAGCAGTATACCTGCCCTAATTTAACACACATATATATATATATATATATATATATATATAACCATACCATAGGGTATGGTGCCGAAATGTGCCCAAGCGCCACCAACATTCTGTGATGTGGGCAGAGGCCCACCAATGGTTGATCTGATATATAATAATTTTACATACCTTTTGATGGGAACAATATCTTTATACACAATATGTTTTTGAAATTCCACCTCATAAAATACATGAGAAACAGCGAACCTATCAAATAAAATTTCCCATCAGATTAGTTTAAAATCTGCATTATAAAAATGAATTATTTTGGTGTATAAGTTCTGTCCATATGACATATACAATAACAATAGAGTATGACACATAGTTTTTATAAAATGTTTTCTTTTTTTTTTTTCACATATCCGTATAGTTTGGGAAGAGATTTGATTTATATGACTAACAGTCTTACTTCCGCTGTGTATATGGAATCAATACTTATAAAGTAATATTATCCTATTTTCATTATTTATTGATTTTATTTTTATGTGTTATTTACAATAATTGAGATTCATTACTGTTTACATTATTACTGTGTTTTGAGTTATTCTGTCTGTGCTGCTACTTTAAAAATGACTATCAGAGCTGTACTCGATCTGACTACGAGTGACATGAATCTCCCAGCTCTATCAGAAATTCAAACTGGTTTAATTTAAATGCAACGTGTTTGTGTGTTCACAGTTAGTACCCAGAGTAGCAGCATAGCACTTTCAGAGTTTCGCTTTCGTGGGTTATGGATATATCCACCTTGTTGTGTATTTTATGTATTCAATGGGGCTTGGTCATTTATTCTCTATACACCAGTTTATAGTACAAACAATGCACCATACACATGTACACACACAAGTTAGATACTGTATGTACACAGCGAAAATAATTGTACATAAGGTAGACCTGTTATCCAATCTCCTATCCCCAAGTATACTGTAATCTGCCCTCTGACCCTTGGGCACCACCAACATTGTTACAAACCCGGAGACAATGTACACGACCAGGGGTCATCAATCATCAGTATCTATCAATCAATTTCCTGTTTCACTGCATCATTACCATGCATACTCCACTACACACAAAAGCTAAGAAATAACAAAATAACATCAAAATACACATATTGTTTTTTTCTGTCAACCCTACCTCCAAAGCCATGTAGCATAAGAGTAAAATCCACAGTGTAAAATCATCAGCAAGATTAACTTTAATTTAGAACGTATTTAGGATGTGTTTCAGTTAATTCAACTTTTGTGTTTTGTTTTGTTTTTTAGTTTTTGTTGAACAAGTCATAGTCCAGCGAGATCTGACTAAATTTAGTTCTGACCCAATTAAGAGATTTTTAGAGCTGAAATGTTCTATTTTAATATGTTCTACTTTTTAAAGATCACTAATTATATCTCTAAGTGTATTAAATATAGGAAGAAATGTTGACTTTTTGGAATACATTAATAAACCAGGTAACTTTCAGTGTGTGTACACAACAGAATAGACTGAAATGCAAATCTAGTAAATAGAGAATAAATCATGAATTCTGTGTTAGCTAAAAGATTGATGCAGACTATGTAATTATGTCTAATCATGGTTGTTTTAAAGTCTTCATGAAAATATTTCTACTTGTCATATCCTAAGTGATGAAATTGAGAGTTTTCAAATTAACTGTTGATCACAGAATACATCTTAGTTTAATGTTTATAAAATAAGGTATGACTTCTGTTTGTTGAAAAGACAATGTATTAAAAGTGCTTGAGAAAGTGCTTAAGGTGGGTTAAATAATACACTTTGTAAATAAAAACTGTGTGCTAAATAAGGGAAAGTAATAATAAATAAATTCAGTTTTAGATCCTTTATTTAAACATTCCAAATAAAATCTATTAAAATTCAATAAAGGTAAAACACAACAAAAATTAAGATTTCTACTGCCTCAGCAGAAATAAAACAAATCCTAAAATACATCATGTTCTCCTTAAAAACAGATTTTAAACAGAATAAAAGGATCATAAAAAAATCAATAAAAAAATACCAGTGTTTTCTTTCTGTTAAAAACAGATTAAAGCCAAAATTAATAAAAACACTGTAAAACAAACAAAAATAAATAAATATAAAATTAAAATAAAAACAAAAACTGGAGCTCCCCCTCCTCACTCACATCACAAAAGGCATCTCCCACACACCACCTCTCCTGGAAGTCCTCCAGGTTATTATTTAGTTTAAAAAATTCAAAATCCACTCTTATCATTCTGAACTGTAGCACGGCATCAGTTAGCCCGGTCCCAGAAACCTTGTTCTTTCTGGACTTTAAAATGGCTAATTTTGCCTGACCCATTATAAAATTAATTAAAACACACCTGTTTCTCTTTTTAAAACTGTAGGGAACCCCAAAGATAAAAAGCTGTTTATTGAACTCCTCACCCAGGCCCTGCAGGAGCTCCTGTAAGAGATGGAAGAGTGGTCCTAGCCTAAAACACTCGCTGTACATGTGAAACACTGTCTCCTCTGCAGAGCAAAAACAGCACTCTGAGCTATTTCTGGAATCAACTCTGTGGATAAACCTGCCGGTAGACACAACACAGTGCAGGATTCTCCACTACAGGTCCCCCACTCTCTTAGTGACAGGCAGTTTATACAGCACCCTCCATACTGGCCTGTGCCCCTCCTCTACCTCCAGACATGCCCTCCACCTTGAATCTACCAACCCCCTCAACTGGTGAAAATGTGATATCTTCACACACAGCTAGTAGATTTTCTTACTCCCTGTGTATGAAGAGTTAAGTCATTATCTGTGTTAAGGTTGAGTAGCGTTCTCTCACTCCCTCCATCCCCCTCTCCTTCACCTACTGCTGGACACACTAGCAACCCTGGAAAGATGAAGTCTTGTCTTTGCCCTGTGCCGCTGGACATATCCTCCCTCAAAGCCTCCCTGAGCTCTGGGGAGAGAGATCCTCTCATCTCACTAAACATTTTCTCTGCCTGCCTCTCAGAGTGCCAGCCCAGCTGCCCAGCCAGCTGTGTGGCAGTCAACCAGCAGGAGAGGTCAAGGTTGATCAAATGGGTCAGCCTGGTCACTCCTGCCCTCACAAAATCGGCACAGAGCGTCATTGGCTGAAAGAAACTCACAGGGAAGAGCGGATTGCAGAATAGGTGCTCCTCCAACAGGACCCTGCCTGTCAGAGACACCTCATCTCTCTCCATCCTCACTGCCCTCCAGGCATCTAAAACACTCAAATAAAAACAAGGGAGACCTATTTTAGCTAACCCAGTACTCTCAATTAAAAACAGGTGTTTGCCTATCCCCAGTCCCCCTACTCTGCTGAGAAAAAAGCAAGCCAGCCTTTTCCAATGAGCCTCCTCCCCAGCGTACAGGAGCCTCTGAACCGCCTGAAAGCTGCTACCCCGCTGGCAATGCTGACCAGCCCCCCTACCCTCCTTCATCAGTGGGGAGATACAGAACTGCTGGCCGCAACCAATGTCTCCCACTCCAGAAGAACGTCACAGTATTCTCTGGATCTCTTGCACCATACCTTGGGGAGGGTCCAGACACACCAGCCTGTGCCACAGCATGGAGGCCACCAGATTATTAATCACCAGGACCCTTCCCCTAAAAGACAGCTGGGCCAGCAGTCCCTTCCATCTCTGCAGCCGCCCCCTCACCCTGTCCACCAGGCCCTCCCAGTTTTTCTGCACGTAAGTCTCCACTCCGAAAAACACACCCAATGCTTTTATACCGGTCCTGTCCCAGCTCAGTGTCTCGGGCAGGACAAGTGGTGTGCAATCATGCCAACTGCCTGACAGGAAGATGCCACACTTTGCCCAGTTACCTTTTGCTGTAGGTGCTCTCTGGAGTGTGTGCAGGCCTCAATGTCTCCGTCACTGTACACAAACACATTCACATCATCTGCATATGCAGACACCTTCATTGTGACAGGGGAGGGTGAGGAAGGCACTGCCCAGCCAACCAGCCTACCCCTCAGTAGGTGCAGCAGGGGCTTTATGACCAGTGAATAAAGCATTCCAGACAGGGAGCAGCCATGCCTAATACCCCTGCACACTGGGGTAGGTTGACTCAGCCCATTGTTGATCTTTAAAAACATTTAAGTATAAAAGCTGAATGTAAAAAATAAAAACAGGGCCAAACCTGAAGGCTCCCAGGGTTTTAAAAAGGTATGTGTGGTCGACTCTGTCGGATGCCTTCTCCTGATTTAAAGAGACCAGCCCAACATTTAAATCACATGTATTAGCCATTGATAAAAAGTCTCGAATTAAAAACTATTTATCAAAAATGGAGCATCCCGATATACAGTAGGTTTGGTCCATGTGAATTACCGCTCCTATATATGTTTTTAGTCTATTGGCCAGACATTTTGAAATAATTTTAAAATCAGAACATAAAAGTGAAACAGGTCTCCAGTTCTTTAACAAACACAGGTCTCCTTTCTTGGGCAGCAATGTGATTACTGCCCTCCTGCAACTGAGGGGGAGTTCTTTATCCTGGACGCTCTCTCCCAACACCTGCAAAAAGTCCTCTCCAATCACAGTCCAGAATTTTTTAAAAAATTCAGCAGGCAGTCCGTCAATGCCAGGAGCTTTTCTGTTTGAAAGCTGTGTAACAGCAGTGGTCAGCTCCTGGTATGTTAGTGGCTTTTCTAATTGATGTTGTTCTTCTTCGCTAAGAGTGGGTAAATCCTGAAGCAGCAGCTCTACATCCTCTTGTTCACATGGCTCTTTACTGTATAATTCAGTATAAAACTTTACTGCTTCTCTGCTAATCTCCTCCCAGCTGTACAGCTTCCAGCTGCAAGGTATCCAGATGCAATGCATCTGCCGGCTGTCTGCTCTCCTCCTTTCCAAGCCAAAAAAGAAACTGGAGGGGGTGTCCATGTCTTTCAGTTCCATGAAGCGAGAGCACACCAGCACCCCCTTCACTCTCTCCTTCAGCAGGCTGCCCAGCATGTGTTTCTGCTCCCTCAGGGTTTGCAGGGTCTGCTCCTGGTGGTCTGTGTCCAGGCTGCTCTCTAACTGGAGAATTTTAAGCTCCAACTCTCTCACCGCTGCATTCAGTGACCCAGTTGAATTGAGTGTGTATTGCTGGCAAAAGATTTTTATCTGTATTTTGCCAATGTCCCACCACTGCCTTATATTTTTATAGAGTGTTTTTTCTTTTTTCCATATGTTCCAAAATTGCTTGAACTGCTTTACAAAAACTGTGTCCTGTAATAACTTTACATTAAAATGCCAGTAAGAGGTGCAGTGAGAGTCAGTGGTAGGTATTACTGTAACTAACAGGCAGTGGTGGTCAGAAGGGCTACTGGGAATAATGTTGGCTTTAATGAATTTATTCAAATGAGTGTGTGACATGTGGAAACGGTGGAACCTTGCTCTATATATTTATTGTGAGCGACAATGAGACCAGGTGTATTGACTTGCATTAGGGTGCAGACACCTCCAGACATCAACCAGGCCACTGAACTGAAAAACTGCAGCTAATTCACTGGAGGACTGGGGATTGGGCTCCTCATTGTTTCTATCCATAGTAAAATCAATAGTGCAGTTAAAATCTCCTCCCACTACCACCACATCATCATTATCAACACCTGAAAGAGCTTGCTTTAGTTTGTTAAAAATTAAAATACGTTCCCTCCCCTTATTTGGTGCATAAATATTAATAAAAACAAATACAGTGTCACCTAACCTTGCTTCCACTTTTAATAACCTCCCCTTTTCTATCTCTTCAATATCTAAAATTGTTGCTCCTAGGCTGGGCTTAAGAAAAATTGCCACTCCTGCACTAGTGCTTGAACCGTGGATCAGTATACATGGCCCCCTCCACTCTTCCAGCCACGCCACCTCATTCTCACTGTCACTGTCCTACTGCCAGCAGGCAATCCTCCACCGACACGCCGGTATCCGGCAAGCAGCTGACCCCGTGCCGGCGGCTGAGAGCCCCCAGCCCGCCAGAGTGAGAGCCCATAACAGGATCTACACACACACACACACAAACAAACACACAACACTACTCAGTAAGCAGTAAAATGCAAACCCAAACAAACAAAACAAAGATATATAAGCAAACTAAACAATTAACAAATAATTATAATATATTGCGAAAAATGGTAGCAAAAAAACACCCTCCTACCACACCAGCGTTCAAACAATACCGCCTCCCTGCAAGTTCTTCCCACAATCCCACAATCCTCCGCAAGAGAGAGAGAGAGAGAGAGAGAGAGAGAGAGAGAGAGAGAGAGAGAGAGAGAGAGAGAGAGAATGAAGGAAGTTATTTGTTATTTGTTTACTGGTAAACGAACACTGAAACAGGTATTTGGATTACGGATGTGGATTGTGAATTGGTTTTGATGATGAGGGAACAAGCTTAGGCTGCCTCGTATTCAGATAGTATCAACACCTGTTTAGGTAGGGCCTTGTTGTTTCTGTTTTGTGTACTGTAAATAATACACACGCCATGGTGTTTCACTGCATTCTGGCTGACTAGAAAGCAATCCATCACTATATATATATATATATATATATATATATATATATATATATATATATATATATATATATATATATATAATATATATATATATATATGGGCTGGTTTCACAGACCCTGATTATCAATAATCTTTTTTTCTTTTGTTGGAATTCATGACCAGTAGTGAAACAATATATGTAAGATGTGGACCCAGCAGACAAAACCAGCCATTATTTAGCTTGTGCATGGGTGGAAGAAAAATAAAATATGTCTTGTGGAATTTGCTTTTGCAACATTACTGCTGTGCAACAATATCACAAAGTCAATGTGATTTCTTTTTTTTTTTTTTTTTTTCCTGCCAATTGAACAAGCAGTTCACAAAAAACATGAAGGCAGTAAGGTCATCAAATTGTTACCACCTTAATAAAGCCATGAAAAGCAACAAAGTAAATTGTTATTAGATATAAAAACTGTTCCCAACCACACAGTGTGTGTGTGTGTGTCTATATAGACGTCATATATATATATATATATATATATATATATATATATATATATATATATATATATATATATATATATATATATATATATATATATATATTATATATTTGTAGCATTGCATGGAAATGAAGCAGGCTCACACAGGTTTTGCAGGTTCTAGAATGTAACGGTTTCTCTACACTAGACAGGTAAACCATGCCGCTTTACTAGCCAGTGGTACAACTACAGCTGAGCAGTGCAGTGCTATTCAGACTGTGACAAAATAATAAAATAAAAAACTCCAAAGCACACTCTTCAGTTTTGGCCATGTGCTGCAGCATACTAAATGCAGTCTCTAGTTTTCCTTGGAGGTTTTCCAATTCTGCTTCTCTGGCTCTCTGTTGCTGTTGCTCTCTAATATTTCTCTTTGTTCCTACTCCAGCAGCATCCTGTTCAACTCAGCAGCCTGTACATCTCAGCAGCAGCCTGTCTGTCTCAGCAGCAGCATTCCGGTTACTTATCCCTGCGTCCAGCCACCAATCCCAAGCATGCATGGATTGTTGCAACATCATGTCCCCTGATTTGTCACAACAATGTTGCAACCAGATACCTTTCGCACGGTGTACTTTTTTTCTTATGAACATAAGAACGTTATCAGCCCACCTTGCTCTTTTGGTTGTTAGTAGCTTATTGATCCCAAAATCTCATCAAGCAGCTTCTTAAAGGATCTCAGGGTGTTGGCTTCAACAACATTATAACATTACAGACTCCGACAATTCTCTGTGTAAAAAAGTGCCTCCTATTTTCTGTTCTGAATGCCCCTTTATCTAATCTCCACTTGTGACCCCTGGTCCTTGTTTCTTTTTTCAGGTTGAAAAAGTCCCCTGGGTCGACATTGTCAAATCCTTTTTAAAATTTTGAATGCAGGAATCAGATCGCCTCATGGTCTTCTTTGTTCAAGACTGAATATGTTTTATTATGTTATGTTTTATATTTTAGTCTGTCTCCATACGTCATGCCTTTTAAACCCAAAATAATTCTGGTTGCTCTTCTTTGCACTCTTTCTAGAGCAGCAATATCCTTTTTGTAGCGAGGTGACCAGAACTGTACACAATATTCTAGATGAGGTCTTACTAATGCATTGTAAAGTTTTAACATTACTTCCCTTGATTTAAATTCAACACTTTTTATTTTTCAGTTCTGAATGCTGTCTAGATCATTTTGAATGGCATTTGCTGCTGCAACAGTGTTTGCCACTCCTCCTATTTTTGTGTTGTCTGCAAATTTAACAAGTTTGCTTACTATACCAAAATCTAAGTCATTAACACCAGAAGGACCGGAGATATGCTCATACCTAGAAGCCCCGCAGCAGTCCTTCTGACGACTGTATTCAAAACACTGTAAATAGTATAACTAAAGGAGAAACAGCCGGATTTAGTCAGTTTTGTTTTTATTGAGTACATTACATAATTAATTTTTTTTTTTTTTTTGACAAAATGGCATTCCTTTACCTTGTGTCTAAGGCTATTCACAATCAATACAGACATGCACTTCTCCACGTGGCTTTTCTGCAAAGGGCACAGCTGTCCAAAGTTTTATTTTTATTACACTTGCTAACCTGACATTGGCATCTCTTGTGGCTCTCATCAGGGTTGCCAGCTTCAGCTGTGGGTACATGCTTGGCAGCCTCCCTCTGTTCCAAATGCTTCTTGCAAAGTTCCTTTACTAACTGTAAAATATATTCTCTCTTTGGTAAATTATTCTCTGTATTCTTTGTAAAGTACCTAGGAGTTGATGGCTGCTACATCCAATACATTGTAAAACACCTAAAAAGGCCACCATTGGGAGCCAGCTTTCATGGAATACTTCCGTGCCATCTGATCCAAAACATCAACTCCATAGTTTGTGTTGTAAAACCCCACGGTCTCTGGTGTTAATTTTCACTAGTCCCGATGCTAATTGACTGACCAAATGAGCACAGCTGGCAAACAGGCGCCAGCCTTTGAAAAGCTTGTTTGAAAAACAATAGACTGTCAGTCATTCACTCAGGTAGAGAGTAGAGATTATTTTAATTATAGCTAAGCACATTATTTAAAATACATTTAGGGATATTGTAGATCAGACATGAACGTGTATTGATTTTGCCTACCTATATGTTGGTAATGTTTCTGTAAAACTTAAATAATATGCTGAGTTTGAGAAAGTTTCTGGAACATTGTATCACACCTTGTGGACAAATTACCTTTTGCTGATTGGTTGTCTTAAGGGATGTGTAGAAAACTGGAGCCGCTATGTTTAACTTCTTGAATATTCTTTTCAAATATATAAAGTTCAGTATCATAAATATTAAGCTTTGCAGTGACTTTGTAAAACATCATATGAAATCTGTAACTTTATTGGAGTTGTTATCTTTGTTATCTTTGTGGCCCCACCCCTGAACTATACCCTTGATTAACAAAAATGGAGAGCGCTGTCGCCAAGCTTTCATTGCTGAATGGAACCTGCCTATAATTTCAAAAGACGCTTGCTTTACATTAAAGAGTGGACCAGGGAAACTGGACTGGAACCAACAAAACTTTCTCTGCCTTTTGTGTTTCATCACCTATGCCCGTCTTAGAACAATTGTGGATTAGTCTTCAAACTGCTAGCCTGTGGCCATGGATACAATAGCATTCTCACAGGCACATGTTTTTAGTTGTTTCTGTATGTTTCTACTCTCCTGATTTACCTGCTGAATGCTGCTTGCTAGACATAAAGCTATGAAAAACTATTAAAAGTGGAAAGGTAATACTTTGTCAAATTTGACTAAGAGTACATGACTGGTTCTTGACTGGTTTGTTGAGGTGACAACAAAATCTGAAATCCAGTGTCTACAATACATGGGGAAAATAAAGGAAGAAGGATCATCAAGAAGAACTCCAGGCTTGACCAAGACATGTCGAAAATAGATGAAGAACAGTAAAAAAGCTGTGCAAAAAGACGGGTCAGACAAGAGAACATGGCAGATATTTGAAAACTGCTGATCGCATTTGTAATTGTGTCCATTTATAATCTATTGGTGTCAGAGAAGAGCCTCTTTATTCCCAAAACAGGAAGTGCCAGGGAAGAAGGAGAAGACATAAAACTATGTAAGGGTAATATAGAGTGCCATGGAGCACTGAATCAGAATCACCTGACACTGATGCATTTTCTTTTTGGAAACAACCTAAAGAACAAAGCACAAAGTGTCTTCTACACACTATGGGAGGATATGGGATATTTGGGTTTGTTTTACTGGTACAGACATATTGGAGTCATTTGTCAGATAGATAGGCATCCTTCATGACCATATCTATTCTGCAATGCAGTATGTCGACAAGGAACACATTTCTCCATTTTCAGCTTGATCAACCCAAACAACACACTTCAGTGCATTATAAAAGCATGATAATTCCCCAACTAATTTGAATCCAATGACAGGACTGAGAGATAAAATAGAGCTTCAAAGCTCTGATAACAGTTTCTATAAACCTGAGACAAGAAAATATGATTTTAAGCTTACATGGTTGACTGGTGAAGCAAGACAGCTCACAATGATTATAGATGTATTGTATTTCTAAACTGAGGACATTATTGTGCATCAGTTGGTAATCTGAATAAAAAAATAAATAAAAAAAAAAATAAATAAAAAAAAGTTACAGAAGCTTGCAGTTATTTTTAATGTGTGCAGACTGTTGTGTTACTGTGCACGTAAACTATTAAAGTATACCTAGGGTGTCCTGCAGAATTTACATGACAGTTGGCCTTGATTCATTTACCTGCTTCTAAATTATTTAGAGTGCAGTATCAGCATACTGTGTCAGTTAAAACATAGCAGGGGGCCAAATTAATTCATCTCCCATCTTAGAGTAAACTTAAAAAGCAATTTCAATCGTCCTGTGTGGCCACTTGAGGTGCTTGTCATGTTCAAGCTAATGATATGAGGCATCCTTGTGTTATGTATTCAGAGAGAAATTAAATTCGCATTAACATATAAATAAAAGAAAACGGAAAACAAGTATCACAGAAACCTGCTTCCACACAGACTGGAACTACAAATAAATACTGATGTATGATGTCTTGTAGCAGCCTAACAATATTTAGGCATCTGACAATATATTAGGCATATGACATATATATATATATATATATATATATATATATATATATATATATATATATATATATATATACACACACATATATATATTTTCAGAGTCATCTTTATGTGGCTATTGGGAGGTTTTTTTTTTTTATGTTTTAATTCTTTAATGTTATCAAATTAATGTTGTAGAAAAAAACAATATTAAAAGGACTTATTAAATAAACTGAGGTTTGACAAATTGTCGACAGGTTGGATTATCAGACATCCAAATTATTAATAATATTATATTATTATTATTATTATTATTATTATATTTTTTATGTACAAAGAATAAACTGAATAAACTATGCCATTAAAACAGCTAAATGCTGTTTTACTGGGAGCTAGGAAGCATTTTGCAGTTTCCGCAAGTGTCAGGATGTGAGTGGTGGTGCAGGAGAAAATCAATGTCCACAAAGGCAGTATAATAATAAAACAGTCCAGTTTATTTTAAAAGGCTGTCTCCTCTACCATCAATGGTATTAATGTTGCAAACGGTGGTCTTGCTGTACCAACAAAAAGGTCCCAGAAATAATAATAATTAAATGCAGTGTCCAGGGTGCAGGTGCTTGCTCTCCATGGTGCTGTCCTCCCTTGCAGTACTGTACTAATGCAGGTGCTCTTAGTGGATGTGCTGGCTCAGGAGACAGCTCCAGGGGTCTCCGTCTGCATAAACAAAACAATAACAAAGCAATGCTCCGGCTGGGTCAGGTTTCAGTGTAAGGAGCAGTGCTCATGTAGCTGTGTCCCCTTTGTACTGCTAAACTCCTCCCTGTGATCGGTGCGGCACCGCATTATATCCAATCACCACTTATTATAATAGAGTCGTTCGACAGTCTTATAGCTATGCCCTTTTCCCAAGATGGCTGACTTCCGGTTCCGTCCTACCATCAAGTCGGTCCATCCCTGTGAAGGCATAACACCAACCTTACTTAGCGCTTCTCCTGGTCAGGAGGTGGATTCGCAGCTCAGATTCCTTCTCTCCTGTTCACAGAAAGGAATGATATAAGTGATCTTAAACATAAAAAAAAAATCACTGAAGAAAAGGGATTGTTTTTCTATGTCCAAATGATATTTGAAAATGCGGTGAAGATACTGTTGCATCCAGTCCCGAAGTGTTAGCCTTGAAAGAGTAGCTGTTAAATGGAGAGTAAGATTCCCAAGCACGTGCAAATAGAACTATTGAGAAGAGGTTCCTGAGCGGGGATGGGTTTCTCCTTGAGCAGGGCAATTTTGTATTGCTGCCCTTAAAGGGTATTTGCAAGGTTGGTGTGGATTGGCACAGAGGAAGGGGGTGTAACACCATATTGTTACGAGTCAGCAGAAGAACCAGATAATGGTTGCCAGGATGAAAAACACATTAACTTCTATGGGAGGTACAGTAGGTTTTGTAGAAGGACAAAAAGAACCAAGTTTCAGTGAATGAAGGAAAAAGAGGAATCAATAGTATCACCAATAGTAGTTGTCTGCTTTTCTGCCATTCTTCATTGCTTCAAATGGAATGTTTTATGTATTTATTTATTTATTTATTTATTTATTTATTTATTCATTCATTCTGCAAAATTATCAAGTGACTGCAATGTCACCAATTACATGTGAAAAATAAAAGTAGAAAATATGTCCAATTCCTCCAGTAAGTATAATATTATTGTGGTTTTGGATTCATACAGGTACCTGAACAACCTTCAAATTGACTTGGTGTTGTTTGTTTTTGAATTCGATTTCAATTTCCCAGCCATTGATTTCTAGTTTGTTTTTAAATTGTTCAATTCTAATATAATCGTGCAAGCTTTGCTTTAGGCCACAGAATTGCTCTCATGTATTAAGCTTTTACTGGGGTCAGAAGAAGTATGCACATTTTTCAAGATGATACATTTCATAACTGCATTCTTGATAAAGATTTGAATACAAGATGTAACAAGTGTCTTTTCAGAAATTCTGTATTCTGGTAAGTATGGCAGCCACTCTGTAGCCCCTGCCTCCCTGCCTCCCTGCCTCATTGCCTCCCTGCCTCCCTGCCCACCATTCAGCATTAGCTAAGCAATTTCAGTTAAATATTTATATTCTACAATGTGTCTAAAAGGATAGGCCAAACAGCAAAATATCGTAAAAAATAATAAACTTTAGTGCCATTTTAAATGCTGAATGTATTCAGTCAGTCTAACACATAAGGTGTCGCCCAGAACTTACTCGATACAAAGTTCATGCCTTTCTTGACCTTTCAGAGCTCCCCATGAGCCCCAAATCTGCACAAAAACAAAGAAAAATACGTAGCCCTTATCCCTTCCCCTAGTCCCTCATTGGCATACCAACACTGTAGCCTCAATTAACAATGCTGTTTATTTGCCTCTCAGCCTGATGCAGTGATAGCACGACACTGAAAAGGGTTGCTGATACTACAGTCTTTCCCTCCATTGCCTCCACACTGCATGTGGTTCGAACCCAGGGGCTCATACAATTCTTTTAATGAGTATATAGCCATTGACTCCATGGAAGCACACTTTTATATGTAGCTTAAGTGCACAGCTCTGGCTTGTTGAGACAAGCTCATCCAACAATACGTTGTTTAACATGGTAATGGGTTTGTGACGGGGAACTCCCCGTCTATATGACTATGTTTGGAACTGGCAGGGAGGGGGTTAAAATTCTTCCTGCCAGAAAAAACATGTGAGAATGTGGCTGGAGCTCTAATTGAGTAATTATTGATTAATTGGGCTCCAGCCACAGGGGATAAAAGTCAGGGGAGAGGCCCTGGCTGGCAGTGTGAGCAGTGAGCAGTGAGCAGTGAGCAGTGAGCAGTGAGCAGTGAGCAGTGAGCAGTGAGCAGTGAGCAGTGAGCAGTGAGCAGTGAGCAGTGAGCAGTGAGCAGTGAGCAGTGAGCAGTGAGCGTTCTGTTCTTTACTTTTCTTTTCTGTTTGGGGTGTGTTCTTTTGTGTTGGAGAGTTTTGTGTTTTTAAAAGAAAGGAATATCTTGTTTAAAGCCTTGGAATCTGACCTTTTACTTTTGTAAGTTCACTTATTTTGTTTGAACCTTTTTTCTGTTGGCCCTTGTGCCTGTTTATTTGATTATTTTCTTTAATAAAATAACTTTATTTTTGCTTTTAAGCTGTCTGAGCCTCAATCCACTTGCCAGCCTGTCACAGGGTTCTATATAATAATAGTCATTGTTTTTTTTTTTTTTTTCAACAGGTTTAACTTTTATAAGTTTAGTTTATAACAGATTTTGAATGACAGGGTTACACATACAGTATGTTTGAGTTCTACCTTTGGGTACAAAGAGCAATCCCTTATACTAGGTGAGTATTATTATTTGCTGTGCACTTTTTCTGGTTCTCTGGGGCTGTAAATGTTCACTCCTGATTGTCTTAAAATAAAGAACAGCCCTTATTATATTCTTGTATTTATTGTTTCTGTCACATTGCTGTAATTTTAATGTTTGTGGTGTTTCTTCTGCCTCTCATTACTGTAGATTTAGAAGAAAATAACAGCTGCATCTGTTCCTAAAGTCCAAATATCCTAAGCATACAAAGTTTGCAATTTTAAAGTGAGTTTGAATTGTTGACTGCAAAAGGAAATACAGCTTTAAGTCCCTTATTTATCCACAGGGAAGAGAGAAGATAAATACTACGAGCACAATGTGAGACTCTAAATACTAATTTTCACGACTAGTGGCACTGTTTTGAAGATTTCATCACCAATTTAATGACAGTGTCTGGTAATGGCACTCTATTCATTAATGCTCTGTCAATCAGTCTGTAAAACCCTTGAAAACTGCTGCTCTGTGGAAACCAGGTTCTGTTTTGTTTATATGAATTACCTGTTCTTGATAACATGTTAACCTTCAATCATTTTTTTTGTCAAGTAAGTACAATTCACAGATCAAAGTAATATATTTCCAGATAAGAAATTTGTATTATAAAGGAAATATGCATCCCAAATGAAATCTGTTGTCCCTTTTCATGCTGATATTAAAAAAAAAAAAAAAAAAAGCCTGCACACCAGCACGACACTTTCTTTCATATTATCTGAACCTGGAAAAGGATATACAATTATACTGTAATTTAGAAAGTAGAATTTGTTATGGTGATGTGATTTGATGATGGTGAATGTGTGTTGCTTACTGTAGGGGCTTCACCAGGGGTGTGTTATCACATGACTAGCATACCTTTGACGCCGTCTGTTTTTTGCATTAGAGGGGCGTCACAGCAGGACCTATTTTTATTTAAATACTGATGATTAACTCCATGCAGGCTGCATTTACAGATGCACTATTCACATAACACTCACAACCCGAATGACTAGACATTTTATGCAAAACAATCAAAAATGTAAATGCATCCTGTAGAGTTGTGGATGTTAAGGATCTATATCAAGCTGTAACATCAGTACGTTGGATGCCTTTAAAATGATTTGTAGGCAAAAATGTTAAACACTGACAAATACCATTTAGTAGTTAGTAGTTAGTAAATGAGGTGATTAACTGCAAGTTTATTTATAAATGTAATATTTACAGGGGCATGTGTTTAGAAGTAATATTACAACATTAATGAAATACAAACCATAAGATACAACTAATGTTTCCATAACAGGTATTCCTTTCAGCATCAAGAAACAAATAATGTTTTATTATTATTAAAGACTATGGCAATTTAGTGCTCAGGTCAATCAGTCATTAACTTTAATCTTAACAAACTGTATTAAATGTACAGTATGTGCATGTATTCTATCTTGAATCCTTTCACCTAAATTCAATACATCTACCATATTGATGGACAGGGTGGTACACTTATACTGTAGGTACTTCTCGAATCTGTTCTGCACTCTTAAAATCACTTATCTATTGGATATTTTAAAAAGACAAAAATATTAACTTTATATTAATCATAATTAAAGTTCAAATAAATCTATACTAATGTTTGTCAATAAATATCTTCACAGTTGTTAAACACATAATTACAAAATAAACAAACACAAATTTGAACACAATCCTTATAATGAGGACCCATGCTGGTCGATCTTCTTTTCAATTCCAGGCCCCATTAACTTGGAATAACCAACCTGCTGGTATCTGAGCACTGCCTACCATCTCTTTAAAGTGGTACATGTATGATTGGGTTTTGTAATAGAAAACGTATTTGTTTTACAATGTTGTAGCTGTCTCTCCATTCACACACTATAGGGCACTGCGATTTTTAGATGTTGTTCAACAAAATATGATTGAAAAATATTTAGTTTAAAATAAACTCCCCTTTGAAATGAATAGGGCTAGATTTTTATATTTTTTTGGTTTTAATTAAATGTTTTGACCCCTTGACCCCCACCGCTTTTACAGTTGTGCCTATTTGCTTTGTGCTGGGCAGGTTTGCTCCAATGGTTTCTTGAAACTTGGCTTGTGTTTTTGAAATCTCCACTTTAAATGGCTGGGCTCTTTTGATAACTTGGCATTTTTTCACATTTCCAATGTGTTTTTGTTTCAGATAAAAAAGACAGCATAACAGGGCAAATGCTATGGTACCCATTGATTCATTGTTTGTTTTAATAACTTTTTTTCTTTTTAGTGTTTTATCTTCAGTGAGTAAAATGTGCTTTCCCTGACAAAATACACTTATTTTTTTCTCACTAAAGGTCTTAGTCGTAAAAAAGCAGTGATCCATGACTGAGAGTTCAGCAGGTGATTGATGTCTGCACACATGTCTAATAATGGTATTGCTGGCAAAGAAAACACATCTCATTTCCTGTAGATAGATGCCAAAATGGTAGACTTAAATAACTTAACTAAAATAAAACAATTGTCATACATGGGAAAGCAGCTTACACTACACATGTATTATTGCTTTGTAGTTTATTCTCTGAATGTGTTGCATTTAACATTTCTTCCCTTCCTTTCTTTGCCCCTATCTACACCATCTCTTCCCCACTGTCACAGCACTCTGTAACGCTAAACTTTTCAAGACATATATTAAATATTCAACAAATAACACCAGACGCTGAAGTCACATTGTGACAAAGTGGCTTGAAGTGTGCAGATGTAGAGGTGATGCAGTGCTCAAACAACGACAACAAACAGTGTTCATGGTCCAAACAGTTTCTTTAATTTGTTTTTGCGGTTTGGCACCGTTAAATAATAATGCTGGCAACTATACAGCAATGTGTAATTGCACAGCCAAACAATACAGGTTTCAGACCCAAAATAATAATACACAAAGGCAATGTCCAGGCACGTCTCCGCATGCTTTCCCGGTGCTCCCGTGCTGGTGCTGAATACACAGTTAAGTGTGACTGGCGCAGTGTTTGTAATCCGGGTTAGATGCTGGCTTAACAGAGACAGCTCCCGATTTGCTTAGCCATCTAATAATTACAATTAAACAGTTAATAACAAACACAAATACAAAACAGGTATTTCTATAACCATAACAAACTAACAGATCGCTCAGCCACATACCCTGATATACTTTCAGTCACGCCCCCTTTGGTAGCCAGCCACAATAAGACACTGACATCTAGTATTGTGGCTTTGACCCCTTTTTGAATGGCCAACTTTTGACTGACCCTGGAATGAATTGTCAAACCACCCAGTCTGGAGCACACTGTTCCTGTTATACCGTACCCTCACAGGTCAGGACTGGGTTACATACTAGACCTACCATACAACATGTATGAATTAAATCTTTGCAGTCCGATGTCTGACCATGTCCGACATTACAATTTTCCATTTCCTGTCCGATGTTGGACCCTGTCTGACATCATCAAAAAGACACAGGTCTCTAGTCGTTTTTTTTTCTTCGGAAAAAGCTGAGAAAACCTTTCAATGGCCGAGTGAGACAGATAGGAGCTGAATGAAACCGAAATATATATATATATAAAGTCAGACAGCTTTGACAACAAAATGTCTGTGAAGGCTCAATTAATGTCCAGAATAGAGCATCAGTTCCCTTTCAATTCGAAAATAACCATCAACCATCAACCAATAACCCCGGGAGCTTACAATACGCAACGCTTGGAGACTCTCATCCTCTTTTGCCTTCAGCCTTCGTAGGAGTCTGAGCACATAAGTTCTCTCTAGATTTATTTTCACTGATTGTACTCGACAGCCTTGAGCTTGAGAAGCTGGCTACTGCCCCTTCTCTGAGTTGATTTCAGTGTTCACTCGTTGAGCATTATATATATATATATATATATATATATATATATATATATATATATATATATATATAATTTTATTATATATATTTCCTTTCACGCTTTGCTCCTGCATAGCGTTATTTCTGCGTTTCGGCGCACGCACCTCGACGCTCCCGCGATCGACGATCGGTGCATTAAGACATCATTCGGTGCACGCACCTCGACGCTTGGTGCTTCAACGATCGGCGCATGTACTTTGACACTCGACACTTCCACGTTCGACGGTAGGTGCACTAACACCTCGAAGCTCGGTGGTCACACCTTGACGCTCGGTGCTTCAATAGTCGACGCACGCACCTCGACACTTGACGCTCGGCGCACTAATAACACGCACCTCGACACTCCGCGCTCGACGCTCAGGGCTTTAACACCTTGACGCTCAGTGCACGCACCTCGACGCTAGGCACCTAACACCCAACGCCTTGCCGCTCAGTACACGTACCTCGACGCTCGGCGTATTAATCAACCACGCATCCCAAAATGTCTGGGTTCCATCGTTGCGTCACCTGCCAGGTTAAATTGCCGACGAGCGACCCCCACGAGGACTGTGTTGCATGCCTGGGACCAGAGCACGCCGCGTCTGCCTTGGCAGACAGATCATTTTGCTCGCTGTGTACTAATTTCCAACAGCGCACTCTTTGCCAGAGAATGAGGAATGCAGTGGGGAGCCACTCCCCTTCCTCTGGGTCGTCCTGTACGGTGTCTGCTCCTCCGCCGCCTACACCACCAGGAAGATTGCAGCTATCGAGGAGCCCCTCCCAGCTTACAGCTGGTCAGAGATCTCCAGAGCATAGACGTGCTCGGGAACGCTCCCGTAGCCCGCCTATCCCATCCCCTCGCAGGGAACGCCCTCGCCGGTCGCGGTCTCGCTCCATTTCACCCCGTCATAGGGGGCGCTCTAGTTCCCCTCACCGGGACAGATGCCACAAGGATAGGTCAGACGTGGCAAAGCTGACATCTAAGATGTCCCAGTTCATGGAGGTGATGATGGGTCAGCAATCGCTGCTCATATCACTGACTAACAGGGCACCGCAAACCACCGATGCTCAGATCGGGTTAACAACCACCCAACCGGCTCTGCTCGCCCTGGTCATCCAGCAACCCCAAGGGGCTTGAGATGCAGATGCGATCTCTAGAGACGCATTGGAAAGTGGGCCTCCCGCTGAGGAGGATAGTTTGGAAGCCAAACTAACCTCTCACAATTCTGAGCTGGACACTGAATCGGAGGTGTTGGACACAAATGACCTCTTGTGGTCACTTGTGGAGCGAGCAACTCGCCACCTAGGGGTTGAGTGGCCAGCCTTAGAACCACCCCAGCGGTCACTGTTTGAGTTGCCCTCTGTGCGATCTCCGCAGCTCAGGACGCTTCCAGCCTTCCCGGACTTTTAAGGAGGTGCAATCCACCTGGGGGGCCCCAGCTTCTTCACCGGCAACCTCGCGGAAAGCTTCCACATTTGCCATGCTGGGAGCAAGTGAGGCGGGACTGGCGTCTTTTCCACCAGTCGATGTCGCCTTTGCGGCCCTGGTCAAAACAACAACCCCCTTGGGCCTAACTAAGGACACTGCATGTCCTAATCGACAGTGCAGGATCACATAGGTTCATTTAAAAAAGGGCTATGCAGCAGCTACAGAGGCAGTCAGACTGTCCAACGTGGCCAGCCTCCTGTCAGTTTACCAGGTGTCGCTGGTAAAAGACCCCCCTGAACACCTTTCGGCGTCCTTGAGGGCGGAATTGGCGTTGATCGCCCAATTCCTGGTCAAAATAGCTCAGCTAAATGCTCGGGCCCAGGGCAGGAGTATTGCGTCCCTAGTGGTCACTAGAAGGCAGCTCTGGCTCTCGCAGGCGAGAGTCCAAGAGCTTGACAAGGCCCCGTTGTTAAATGCCCCCATCACACCGGGGCACACGTTTGGCCCAGCGGTGGAGGAGATGCTGCAGCGCTCTGCTAAAGCACGGGAAGCTTCCCAGCAAATGGCAAAGATGTGGCCGCATAAGCCCTTTCAGCCTAAGCGCCAGCAGGAACATCAGTGGTGAAAGACACCACCACAGCACCCACTGCAGCAGAGGAGTGCTAAAACATCTCCGTCAACTGCAGCAGTGTGCGAGGAGGTGGCAGGTCGCGCTCTCGTTGCGCTGGCCCGGCCCCTCGTGAGCGAACGCAACCGAAGCAGCCCTGGGACACCCAGGCAGCTATCGGCCACCCCTGCACTGTTCCACAACTCCAGTTCTGGCAACATTGCGCCAATGACATCTGGATGCACAAGACCATTTCCACCAGGTACAACCTTCAATTCCGGTTAAAGCCCCCCCCCCCTCAGGGGGGTGGTCATAACTGCAGTGAAGGACTCAGCTCTGAATGTGGAGATACAGGCACTGCTCAGAAAATGTGCCATTCAACAAGTAGACCCTGCTTTGATTGACCAGGGGTTCTATTCCAAATACTTCCTAGTGCCCAAAAAGGACGGCGGGTTCTGCCCTATTCTAGATTTGCGAGCACTGAACAGATACCTACGGCGGTTATCATTCAGGATGCTTACGCACAGGCACATTATCCAGTCAGTTCGGGGGGGCGACTGGTTTACCACCGTGGACCTGAAAGATGCGTACTTTCACGTTCCCATCTGCCCGGGTCACAGGAAGTATCTGCGTTTTGCATTCCAGAGCAGGGTGTACGAGTTCTGTGTTCTCCCATTTGGTCTGTCTCTAGCTCCTCGAACCTTTTCGAAGTGTATGGACGCTATTCTGGCCCCCTTGTGGGCTCAGGGCGTCTGACTGCTGAACTACCTAGACGACTGGCTTGTCTGCACGCAGTCGAAGGAGCAGCTGGCACAGCACACAGTGATGGTTACAAACCACCTGCAGCGGCTGGGTCTGATGGTCAACTCAGAGAAGAGCCGCCTCGTGCCAAGCCAACAGACCGAATTTGTGGGTCTGCATCTGGACTCAGTGTCCATGGAAGCGACCTTGTCAACACAAAGAGTTGCCTCGCTGGAACGGTGTCTCTCCCTGTTCAGGTTGAGAGAAACAATCAGCATGGAGCTGTGTCAGCGCATGCTGGGGCTGATTGCTTCCGCCTCACAAGCCCTTCCCTTGGGCTTATTACACCAGAGACCTCTACAGGCCTGGTTCAATGCCTTCGCATTACATCCGCGGAGAGACAAACACCGCAGGTTGACAGTATCCCGAACCTGCTGGGAAGCGCGTTCGCCTGGGTCCAATCTTCTGGAGGGAAGTGGTTACAACCTACGCTTCCAACCAAGGTTGGGGAGCAGTCTGGAACGGCTCAGGGACCCGCGGAGCGTGGTCAGGACCCTGGAGGTCAGCCCACATCAATGCTCTGGAACTCAGGGCAGTGGACCTTGCCCTCCGGCACTTCTTGCCGGTGCTTCTGAACAAGCACGTGTTGGTGCGGTTGGACAACACCACGGTTGTGGTGTATATCAACCGCTAGGGTGGCCTACGGTTCCCCCGCCTTCACCAAATGGTAGCGCGGCTGTTGCTATGGGCACAGCCGCGCTTGACCTCTCTGCGCGCGGTTCACCTACCGGGTAGGGACCATTACGCAGTGGACCTCCTATCCAGAGGAGGCCCTCTCGCAGGAGAATGGCGTCTCCACCCTCAGGTGGTAGAGTGCATTTGGGAATTGTTCGGTAGAGCACAGGTAGATCTCTTCGCTTCGCGAGAGACCACGCACTGCCCCCTATGGTTCTCGGTGATGGATCCCGACAGCCCCAAAGGAGTCGACGCACTGACTCACGATTGGCCGCCAGTCCTCCTATATGCATTTCCACTGACTATGATGCTCCCCGCCCTCTAAGAGAAGGTCAGGGTAGAGCGAGCGACAGTGATTCTGATCACTCCTCGGTGGCCTCGGAGAGTATGGTTCCCGAGCGTGGTGCAGTTGCTGCACGGTCAACCGCAGGAGCTTCCCCTGCGAGCAGACCTATTGTCACAGGCCGAAGGACGGCCAAGCTCATGCAGCTATGGGCTTGGCCCCTGAGTGGGAGCGCCTGTCAGCCTTAGGGCTTTCAACAGCGGTAATTTTGACTATTCAGAGCTCCAGAGCGCCCTCTACCACGTCACAATACACGTACAAATGGCAGTTGTTCCAAGATTGGTGTCTGGAGGGGGGGCCACGACCCAATATCTTGTCCTATGGCAGTAATATTACAGTTTCTGCAGAAACTGTTAGATGAAGGGAAATCTCCCTCTACACTTAAAGTGTATTTAGCTGCCATATCAGCCTGCCATGTACGCATTGACGGATTATCACCAGGCTGCCATTTTCTGGCATCTCAGTTCCTTAAAGGTGCAAGATGCTTGCGGCCTCTAAGGATGACCAACTTACCGTCATGGAGCCTTGACGTGGTGCTAGAAGCCCTTACCAAGGCACCGTTTGAGCCTCTCCACACAGCGGATATGAAGCTCATGTCTATGAAAATTGCGTTTTTGCTGTCGATAGTGTCAGCAAAACACGTCAGGGAGTTACATGCACTGTCAGTGCATCCTTCATGTATCCGCTTCACAGGAGACGGTTCTAAGGTCTCCATGCGCCCAAATCCAGCCTTTTAGGCAAAGGTTATATCTCCGTTCCACATGAACCAGCCGGTCGAGTTGATAGCGTTCCATCTTCCTCCCTTTTCCTCTCCAGAGGAACGACGGTTACACATGCTCTACCCTATGCGGGCACTGAGGTGTTATATTGACTGTAGAAAGACCATGAGGCAAACAGAACAACTGTTTATATGCCATGGTTCTAAGACCTTGGGTCAGCCGTTGTCAAAACAACGCCTTTCCCACTGGATAGTGGATGCTATTAAATTAGTCTATGAGTCTGCAGGCCTTCCGCCGCCAGGGCAGTTGAAGGCACATTCCACTAGGGGTATGGCAACGTCCTGGGCTCTCTTTAGAGGGGTGCCAGTGTCTGATATTTGCGCGGCAGCCAGTTGGGCTACACCGCATACCTTTACGAGGTTTTACAGACTAAACATGCTGGATTCCTCTGCTCCATTGTTTGGAGCATCTGTACTGCACTCTATGGCACCTCAGGTTGCCAATGTAGTGGTTAATACCCCACCTTATGACAGGTGTCATTGCGAGCATAGACGCTGAGGTGCAGCTCCGCACATGCCTAGATGTATTGCCTACGCAGGTGCGTCATGACGTAAGTCTGTCCTACTGCAGAGAATCCTCCCTCGTGACGGCTTGGGTACACAGGTCCCATACGTTGATGGTTATTTTCGAATTGAAAGGGAACGATAGGTTACGGATGCAACCCCGGTTCCCCGAAAGAGAAAATAACCATCAAGCCGCGAGGTCGCTCCGGAAGCCTTCATGGCCTGAAGAGCAAAAGAGGATGAGAGTCCCTGTGCGCTGCGTATTGTAAGCTCCCAGGGGGGCGGGCTTACACGTCAACTCGCGCGGAGGCCTATCAGCAGCTTTGCTATAAAGCTCAGCCAATCCTACTGCCTGACGGCAATGTCCCATACGTTGATGGTTATTTTCTCTTTCAGGGAACCGGGGTAGCATCCGCAACCTATCGTTTTCAGTTATTTATAACTCAACTTTTGTTCGTGGTGACTTTGAGTTGACTTTTATATTTGTCTCTCTTTTTTTTATATTTATATCTCTCTCTCTCTCTCTCTCTCTGTCTGTCTGCATCAGCTTAACCAATCAAGTGTCACTACCTTCAATAAATAATCAATGACCTGTGTATTTGAATATCTGATAATATTGCTATTTATCATCCAAAGACCAAAAGTCACATGACCTCAAATGTTGCTACAATATTAGTTCAGACATGCTTTCATTTAGATCAAACATGCCTATTTAAATTCAATTTTTGATAATACAATATGAGAATATGGTCAAGGCAACTAGGGTTTTAAGTGCACTACTGACTGAAGTGTTCAAAAGAATATCCTTGAAGCTCTTTTAATTTATTTTACCGCTGATAACAATATTAAATCATCTAATTGAATTTCTTTCAAATGTCCTTGTATTGTGGACAGAATGATGCAAGATTGTCAAACTTGTCAGTGCGGAGAGATTCTGTTCACAGATCATTGATCATTCTTGGGAAATGTAGTATTTTTGGGTATCTTTGGGTAGGTTGGCTTGTTCTTTGCTATCATAATACTTGCTTTCAGAGGGATTTCTGATAGGCTTGATTTCTATTAAGGGTGAAATGTGATATGCAGCCAAAGAGTTTTCAAGCCCCATTGAACTGTCTAAATTCTCTCAAAAGCACTTTCTTGATACAGGAATCAGGTCCCGGTAACTCTGTTGCTTCTCTGGGAATACTGAGTAAAATTGTTTGAGAGCATTAATATAAAGTGCCTCTTGTTGAACTGGCTTTAGGGAATTAACATTGTCACCTATTAATTGGCAGAACTGGGACATCTGGAAAATCCAGTAGAACTGACTTTTTTCAGCAAGGGCACTTGACTAACGTAATATTTCAAGGATTTGTTTTGACAGAATGTACTCCCTAGTATTGTTTGTGTAAGTCTGTTAGCCCTTCTGTGTAACATGCCTCAGCTTTCGTCTACAGTAACATTTGCTATTTGCTTTCATTCCATCTGGGTTATTTTCAAAAACATTTATTTAATGTTTAACACAGTTTAATTAGAAGCCCCAATTCGTACAAGAAATAGTGGCTATTCCAACTTTCCAGAAACAAATTACATTAAAGCTGTCCAAATATCATAGTAGAACTTTTGCTCTAAAACTATTCTCACCTGCATAATATGTATTCTTATCCCTTAAAAACATATGCCCAGAAACAAATGAAAAAGTAATGAAATCATACACAATATTCCCCTCCACATATGTTTTTTAAAATTAAATAATTATCTTATGTTTTTGATTACAGATGTATTGATTGCAATGTTCCCATTCTTTTTTCTGTTTATCAAAATAAATGTATTATTAGAAGCAACACCACAAACATTCTCATTGTTATTATTTCCAGTTATTGCCTGTAATACAGTATATTGACAGCATGATAGATATAGCAGTTTAAATATATCTGAATTTATATTCAAAGGTACCAAAGGTCTCCATCCGCTGAGGTTGGATGCAAATTTGATATCTAGTAATTTCCAATCCAGTGCTCAAACCACTGCACAAATAGACCAGGCCAATCTTGTGCATGCAGTTACAGACACTTATATATTGCCTTATTGTAATAAACGAATTACTTTAATTAGTTTTGTCAATACTGCATATGGAATAATACATGTTTTTCGAGTGATCAGCATTAAATATATCTACATAAGTATCATAAATGTTTTAAGAAAAAAAATATATGATTACTGTCTTTTATCTAAAAATAAATAAATAACCAAATTAATATGTGTGCAAAGTGGTTAGCGGTGTGCAGGTGCAGGAGTGATGTGGTGATCAATAACACAATACAGTATAATCGTAAATCTCGAAAAACTACTCACTTCTAAATCTTTTGTAGTCATTTTTGTATTACTTTAGTATAAATACATGTTAATTTGGATTCATATGTTTTTTTTTTCTGACTTTATGTGAACGAAAAGACACACATTTGCCCGTTTTCCCATTGGAAATAGTGATATTTTGAAATGTCACTGTCCTGGTCACAAAAGCAAAGTTTGTGGGGAATAATAGCCATTTTCTATACTTTTGAGGCATAAGCAATTAGGAAATAACACTTACTACCCAGGAACAACAATTCTGTTACATGGTGTAATTAAGGTGCAAGGGTATTTTATTTATAATCCAAAGTCTGATGATGAATGGTAAATAATAATGACTTCCGCCACCTAACCCTGGGAATGAATTGTCTGGCCATCCAGTCCAGAGTATTCTGTTTCCTTTACACAGCGCCCTCACAAGTCAGGAAGGATATTTATCACCAAGAATCACTATCACAGTGTCTAAAACATACTAAATCACTTAAAGGTTATTAATCACATAGTTCCTAGTCAAGTGTAAGTAAAAGAACAGCTCTATTGATGTTTGTATCTAGATGGCATACACAGGTGCAGAGGCTTTAGCAAGTCACTGCTCTCGTTGCATGAGTTGATGTCAGGTAGACTGTGGCTGAAAGCAACGCTCACAGCTGATTATGGGAACAAGAGTGTCATCTCTTACTCTCAGCTGTCTATTGAATGAATATACCACAGTTCTTTATTGTTTCGATCAACCTTGAATAACATTAAAAGCCTTTTAAATGACCACAGAGTACAGTACAGTGTTGACATTGACATTGCCCCAAGCAGCGTAAAAGAAGTTGACCTGAGACAAACGAAAGACAATGTCTTTGTGCAATAGATGTTGTTCCACATATACTTTGTGAAAGTACATAATCTCAAGCTGTCATATTATTATTGGGATGTCAAGGCAAAGCAACAGAAACAGAATCTGTGACATGTGAACTGGTTTTACAGCACCTTATTTAGGATGGCATGTGTTCTGTGTGCTTAACAATTTACACATTTTAATCACAAAATTTGCAAGAGAAAAATATTTCCTCTAAATAAAGCATCCTTTTGACCCTACAAGTTACCACATCATGAACATATCCACACATTTAGATTGAGTGGTGCTTTCCCTGCATAGAAACTACAGGAATGTTGTCCAGAAGGCAGCAAAAAGGCATGTTACCTGTCTTATTTTATTGTTTTCCCCATTGCAAACCACAAAGTCAACAGTGATCTTACAAGAAAAAAGAGCAATATATTAAATAAAAGTAACTGTATTTTTATTTTAATTTTTATCCAGTGATATATACATGCAGCCTTAAAAGTACTAGTTGTCATGACTTATGAATGCAGTATGCATGAATAATTCAGGTTAAAGGAAAGAGTGCAAATTTGAGTATAATCAGATGAGGTTTGTAAACTACTTTTTCACATTAAATAGTGTGCAATATGACACATTAACACAATACATGTGGTATGTGCATGGATACCCAAAGCTCTTGTCATACCAAATCATGTTCGAATGTGTTACCAAGCAAAAAATAAAATAAAAGAAAAAATGACTGAAATATAATATGCTAAACGGGTACTTGTTACTCTAAAATCAAAGCTACATTCACATCTAAATCACTTCAGGAATCCAGAATAGCATGAGAAAAAAAAAAAGCATGATCAGTCTCAAAGGAAGAGAGTGCCACTTATGGACAGGGTCAGTGAAATGTGGTTAAGCATTGTAGCTGGCTGTAGAAAGAAAAACATGCTTGGCTGGCAAAATCTTATTGTACATTGGAAAGCATGCCTCGTTCATGATGCTGCAGTCTGAGTGGAATGTTAAATTCTTGTGTGGGATTTCTTGTTTATGGTATGTTCTCCGACTTTTTGTTTTGCTCACAAAGAGTTTAGTTTGGTAGATATACTAGTGAGCATGACCATGCTTAAGTCTCCTTGTGCCACTGCTTTCTTGTGTTTTTATGGCCATCTTGATGTACTAGAGAGAAGTTTATGTGACTAGCGCTCAAAGAATATCACAGACATTTGCAGAGCTTTTTTATATGTTATAGTAATAAAATAATGATCTATAAAGAGCTGTGTGAAAAGTACAGTACTGATGTCGTTTTGCCATGCAGTGCCTTTTAAACCTGTTATACTCTGAAAAAAAAAAAAATTAAACAGCGCATTTAAAATAAACAGCAAGTGTGAAAATAAATTCTGACAAGCGCTGAATAAATGGACTGCAAAGGGTTAATTAGGACAACATAAAATAAACAAACATGATCGGAACAATTTATGGGGGTTGTCGTTTTTAAAGGAGGTATAACTGAAGTCTACAAAATGAAAATGAATGATATTTTTTTTTTTTTTTTTTTTTTTGAGGTACACAAAGGTTTTAAATTAATCATGTATCATTTATTTCAGGACGCTTAATTGTTTCTCGCTACACAGATGAAGATGGACTTTAGTCTAAAAAGTTAAGTTAAGATTCCAAATACAACCCCATCGTTCATTTACATTTTTAGAAAGCCAAAATCTTATTCAGAGAATTTAATTTACCGAAGCCAACCTGAATAAGAGCAAATACCAGAAGAAGATCTGACCACCCCTTCATGTCAAAGTGAGACTAGTTTGAATTATTTTCTAGGGTCCAAATGTGTCAAACTATACTTTGGAAATAAACATTTAAAAAGTAATACATAAATAAATAAATGAATACATAAATGTATTGCAGACATGCATTTTAAAACATTCATCAAACCATCCAATGTATCAGAATTACTAAAGTTAGCTAAGTAATTTTAAATTGTTAAGTCAATATTGCAACAAGCATAATATCAAAACATTCCAAAATCTTAAATATTAATTAAAAAAAAAAGGAACAGTGTGGATGAACTTTATGTCTTTGTGTATGATTCTGGTAGTACTTTTAGTACCTCATCATTTCACCACTGTCAGTTTCTCCTGCCTAGGGTGATTGTGTACCATGACATGATGTGCTGCAATTTGGCTTTCTTTCCAGAGAGTACACCTGTCAGCTTTTATTACACATTTCAACAACAAATTGGCTTGTGTTATCAAGAGATCATGCACAAAAAATGCAGTTTAGGAAACAAGGGTTTTTAACCCTCCAAAGATCTAAGGAGATTTATATTAATCTTACCCAGTTTTTTTGAAGACCTCATCCTTCAAATAAGGTTCCTTGTTCTATGCAGTATTATCCAAATGCCACAACATATGTTAAGTAAAAAAAAACTAATAGAGAACTAGTATGCAGATACCAAGGGTATATGATCTCACAAAGACATTTGCTGGATTTAGGAAAAGTTATAAGCGGACAACCACATAACTTTCAAACACACAGAGTAATTTCAATTTGAAAACCTAGTGTTAATAGATAAGCCAGTAGCACAGAGTAACGCTGCACAAGTTGTGGGTACAGGGTTTGATATTTGGTTCTCAGTGAAAGAAGGAGGGAGTAAGCAGTACTGTATTCTATAGTTGTGAGCATGTATAGTGTTACTTATACTTTTACTTCACTTGTGGTATCTCATGGATGTTTTATTCAACCCTGCACCCTGCTACAGTTCTTCACAGTAATTTAAAAAAAATAAAAAGGTACACAAGGAAGGAGAAAACTTGAGAGAACAGAATCCAACCCCCCTGAGCAACAGTACTGAGCAACACAAATCTCTTTGCCTGCCCATGAAACAGTGGGGGTCAATTTATATTGAATTGAAAGTCAGGCATGATAGATATAGCATTGATTTTCAAACTGAATAGCTTAATATTAAATGACAAAAAGCTGTTTTCTTTTGTATTTAATTTTGCACATAAAGGTATGAATCTATAATATATTGCCTTCTTTTTTATATATAGTGTTTTTATTTTCCATTTTACAGGAAATAATGACTGAAAGATACAAAACAAAAACTGTACAAACACAGGAAAGAAAAGAGAAAATAATATCCATAGCAGTTATGTTAGTTGGCATATGCCCGGTATATAGCACCTTAAGAATGACATAAACAATAATAATTAAAAAAAAAAAAAAATAGCACAAAATATGTTGTGCAGAAATAAGTACAGAAATGTAAAAATTGAGAGAACTGAGAGTTCACCTTAGATGTCCTATCATAATATATAAATGACTGTAACTTATTCAATATTCCTATAATATATTAGGGTCAACATGCCTCAAAGGATGTCCCTAATCTATATATGGTTGCCATATTTTATAAAATATATTTATCTTGTTTCTTATTGCATAAGTCATTTTTTTTCCATTAATTAAAGAAAACTACAGTGAAACGGGAAGAGGGCAGTCTAGCTTCCACTTCTGAGTTATACATTTTCTAGCTATAGCCAGTGCCAGGTCAATACATTTGATTGCATGTTTATTTGTGAGCTGAACTCCAGAAAAGTTCCCTAGCAGACAGATCTGAGGGTCTACTGGAAAAGGGATATCAAGAATCAACGACAAAGTGTCACAGACCTCCTGCCAGAACAGCTGAAGATTAGAGCATTTCCAAGTGGCATGTAGAAATGTACTCTCCTCTACCTCACATACCCCAAAACACACTGGCGATATATCAGAGTTACATTCATGTAACTTTGGTTAGACAAAGTTGGTGCAGGAAGTTGTAATGAATTAGTCTGTATTTAGAATTCAGGATGGAAGTTATTGCTTCCTCACACAGCCTCGACCATATCTCCTCATCTATAGAGACTCCCAGATCTGTCTCCCACCTAATCCGTGAGGAAGGCAGGTTTGGTTTAGGAAGCTCTTGCATGAGTGTATTATAGACTCTGGATATAAATTTATAAGATGATTAATCCTGATGAAAAAGAGGTTCAATCTTTATCATATCGGGCAACCTCAGGTGACCTTTTAATGTTGTTTTAATGAAATTTCTCAGTTGTAAAAAGCAAAAAAGAAAGTTTGTTAGATAGTTGAAATTTTCCTCTTAGTTGTTCAAAGGACAAAAGCATACCATCCTGATAACACTGTTCTAAGCAGGTAATCCCCTTCTTATGCCATGATTAAAAAATGTTGCTTTTAAAAATCGCCGACAATAAGTTGTTATCCCATATAGGAGTTTTAGGCGATAAAAACCCTTCTATATTGAAAAACTTACAAACATTGTATCAGAGCTGTAATGAGTTAATTATTAAAGGGTTATTTTATTTTTTTTCTTAATATTTTTGGGTCCCATTTATTTATTATATCAGCCCCTACATTCCCGTTTAGCTCAAATTTCTCAATCTGAAGCCAAGAAGGTAATGTGTCAGCCTGGAGCAACATTGATATAAATCTATTTTGAGCTGCCCAATAATATATTTTAAAGTTAGGAAGGCGAAATTTGTTCTGAGCTGGAGCTGGAGCGGCACGACTGTTATCTTTACTTGCAAAGCTTGTATGTGTTTTTTCATTATTAATTTATTAGTTGAAGAACTCCTTTGTCGTGTGAGTGCACTACCTTGCGCCTCCACGTTGGTAATCGTTAATATAAGCAAAAGCACGAAATTGTTAATATTACAAAAACGGAATCGCGCGATTAAAAAAAAAAATCCCTAAATAATGGGATTGGGAAAAGTATCCAGAACCGGATTCCAGACCTATTGAGTGTGTTCAAATCATACAGTGAGCTGATTACTTACAGCTGATTAACACAAACAGACTACTGACTAAACACTTGAATTAAGTAAGCATTTTGCTAAAAGTCATTTTTGACTGCCTGATATAAATACAGCCTTTCTACTTTCAACAAATTAGCTTTTGGAAATATTCACTTAAAAACAATGAGGAAATTGCAAATGTTTTACATAAAATCATAGATGAGTGAAATCCAAAAGAATTATCGCAGCACTGCGGAAATTAACAAATTAACATGAATTAACACAGGAAATCAACTGCAACTCTCTCTCTCTCTCTCTCTCTCTCTCTCTCTCTGTATATACAAATAAATAATCGTCACAATTTGATGAGTGTTTTTGAAAAGATAACAGAATGTTCAAAAGCGCTTGTCAAGGTCACTTCTTCTCTTGCATACGGCACACTTTTCAACCAGTGAGGACAATGATAACAGCAATTAACATGGTTTCATGCAAAGCCACGGTTTCATGCAAAGGTATTATTTTGCAAAAGAGAAATGTAGCTTTCACATAATACATAATTCATTTTGTTTACATAACTAGTAAATCAGCCCAGTAAAAATTACCACATTATCTTAAAAATATGTTGCAGGCATTTCAAGTTTTCAGTCAATTATATAAGCTGTAAAATAAAGAAAAAATCATCAGCAACAGTAAACCAGTAAAGCAGCCTTTGGTCATGATTCAGATTTACATAATCTTTGACATATAGTTGTCTCATGCCTGGTTTTATATTTCATATATAGAGCCTTGCTTTACTCCTCTACCAGCTGCAGTGCTCTCTTCACTATATGGCACCCTGCCAGTATTTTCTCTTCTAATTAGTACCTTATGACTACGCCAGAGAGCAAATGTCAACTTTTGTTTCCTAGTGGAGTCTCAGTCATCACTTCAGACATTACTGCATGCCTTCTCTTTTGCTTCCTAGTGGAGTCTCAGTCATCACTCAGACATTGCTGAATTTTACTTCCTAGTTTACTTGTCTGTTTTACACATACTCCACTTGGTTCAGAGTGAGGTTTCTTCTTTTTACTTGGCTACTCTTCTCCCCTCTCTTTTTTCTGGACTGCTGATCCCCCTGCCACTTTTCCTTTAGATTTCTATCCTAGGCTTCTCTCCTGCAGAATAATACTTATGGGATAAAACTTTACGGCACTAGGGTGTACTGGGCTTCCTAAATCAACCCATAATACTCCTGCTGGAACTCTATCTTGTGTATGAAATGACTTAGGACCTTTTGGATATCTGCCAGTCAAAATCATTAATTTAATGTGGTGTCTCATCCACATACTGTGCCAGGGAAAATACTGGAATATTGCTGTAGAACTGTTGCAACTGCCAATCTTGAAGTTCCAGCTTGTAAAGTAAGTTAAATGATAAATACAAACTCAGCTAATACATCAGGACAGTACATATTGTTTTGTTAAAGGCACAGGCACTACACATGTATTTAGTTTGTTTTATGAATGTTTATTCCATGAGATTTTTTCAACATTTTTCACAACAGCCAGCTGAAATGGTGAAAAAATTATTCTGTTAGATATTAAAATAGCTGAATCAAATGAACAATATAAATATTTAAAGAATGGCCTGGAGCTGTTTCAAATTGAATAAAACATATTCAGCATTTAAATTCTTACATATCTAGAAAAAGCAGGCTCGCATGTCATACGGTTCAGCAGGAGAGTTTTATCTCTGCCTTGATATTCCACTTGCTCCAGCAGGAATGGTATTTGATGTTTCATTTGGCATTCAGTTTTGTGCTTTTACTTCAGCAGTACCCAATTTATCCTTTCTTTTGTCCTCTTTACTTTCTTCCTTTTTAAAAAAAGAACATATAGCATGTGCTCCTTCTTAGATGTTACTTGAAAATCAAGATTTTGCATCAAGATGCATCATATCAGAGGTTTAAAGGAGAGGTCATGCACCTTATCCATTATATCACCATGTAATCCTTATACAAGCACAAGGGTTCTGTTTTTTAAAGAAGTTTTTCACATCACAGTCATCCAAAGTATTCTTTAAACCTCATTTCCTCTATTTTTTAAAAACCAAACATCAAAAATAAATTGTGGAAAACAGAAACCCTGCATTTTTGGTGAAATAGTGCACTGTACTATTTCAAATAATGATAGCTATTCAAATGTAAGGTTATATACATTTTTTTTTTTTTCAAATCCTCTGTGAATCCATTAGGATCATCTTTGAAATTCCATTCTTGTTACTCACACATTTTCCTGTAATACCCATTCACATGTCCAAGGTTGTAAAAGTTGAATATAAAAAACATGAAGTACCTTTATATCAGGAAACAAAACTTTAAATAAACGCAAATCTCCTTCAAAGCTGAAAAGCAGCTTTTAAAGTCAAATTGAATGCAGTGTAATGATTTGATAAGTCTCTATACATTTCAGAGTGTACTTATGTATAAAACCTTCCCACTGATGACTGTGAGGTAAGTAGGACATAAGACCTTTAAAGCCCAACTCTTTTCACAGTATGCTACTCTGTGGAAGGACAATTCTGAAGAGCATGGCTGAACATTTAGAGCAAAGTTTTCAGGTGAAATGAGTTCTGCTTTTATTAATATATAATATATTAACTTTATTGCATGTGCTTAACAGAAACAAATGGTTATACTCTATGTATATAATCATAGCAATGGTAGACCGGTTGTTTTTAATAACCCGAGTGGATAAACCACATCTCAAATCACCCTGAATTTATCAATAATCTGTGATAATCCTCTAAAAATAAGCGCAATGATCTAAAAAAATACAGCTGTGGCTTATCCCAGTATGGTATATGTTGATCAGCTACAAGAATCTTAGTGGATAAAATAAATACAACTCAAGGCATGGGGTATACAGCTATGGCCAAAAGTTTTGCATCACCTAGAATTATAGGATTGAGACATCATTTAAAAAAAAAAAAAACTGTATGAACATAATTTATATATTTTGGTTAATCATGTAATCAAAGAAACTATACAATTATATTACTATCGTCTATCAGAAGCCATACTAGTATTTCCAAACATGGAAGGCCTGGAGGGCCTAGGCCAATGTCAGTGGTTGGATTAGCATCTTTCCATGGCTCAAAATGCGTCAAATTCCAGGGACAATTATCTTACTGAGACAGAAATACACTTCCTTATCTTGTGTTAGAAATGCTTATCACACAACTTTAAAACAAATAACACAACGACGGATAAAAAAGCAGGGAAAGGGTACAGAGCTATAGCAATACTTCCCCACGATTGTTGTCCTAAATACATTCTTAGCAATTTCACAACAGACTTCTCTGGATAGTCTCAATACAGATGTATATGTTTATACTGTACAATTGTATAAATCAAAACAACAAATACAATATAAAGTTGAGATACCCACACCTAAACATAACCCTAACCCTTCTATACAATTGTGTACTTACATATATTGTCCAAAAGATTTAAAAGTACATTGCAACTATGCATAATAACATTTCAATTATGTTTAAGCAAGCATGAGTTTACTATGTAACTAAGATGTAAATACTCAGTAATTAGAGACACTTAATGTAAAGTATTGCTTTACATACTTTTTTAGCATCACATTTTTTTTTTTCCTTACCATTCTGTTAATTTATCCTGAAATTGAAACAAATTGAGGCAACAGAATATCATTAAACACTATAATAGTATGTTCCCTTGGTCAATAGCACAAACTTCTAGGTTTCAGAATGTATTTATTGTACAGATATTCTTCGCTGAGTGTGAACGCTTTGCATAAGCTGATCCAGCTGGTCAAGGAACTCACATGTTTCATTTGTCTAGTTTTGCAATTATATACTAGATACTGTGTCTGTCCCAGACAGAGAAAGATATAAAAAGACCAGAGCGAAGCATCAAGGGGAACGTGAATCTTTAAAGGATCAAATAGATCTGTGGAAAATTATCAATAACATTGTTATGCTCAGTAAGGAAAACATTGATTGAGATTCTATTTTAAACAACCCACGAAAAATGTGAAACCTATTTTGTACTGTGAGGCACTTCACCTTTAAATATTCATTACACATTCATATCATACCATATCATTTCATTTGATACAGTTTTACTTCAAAGCATTTATTTCAAAGCAAAATATATATATATATTATCTAATATTATATCAAAACATGGGAAAAGTAAAAAGTATTATATATATATATATATATATATAGCACTGTGATATAAAATAAGGCTGTTTCTTTCCCGCACTCATATTGATGAATTCTAAGTCAACTTCAGATTATTTAATTCAGCTATGCAATTCTGCCACTACCGCATCTGCAAGCCACCCTGATAAATTCAATCTATGGCAAATATCCCTGCACAAACCAGTTATCTCCAGACTTCATTTCAATAGGTACATTGTGCAAAGGTCATTTTAAGGCTTTTTGCTTTGCACGAAAATACATTTCGCTGTCATGAGAGGGTTTTGTAAATGAACCCACTCGGTGTAGCACCTACACTGGGGGGAGGATTACAGTGCATTAAAGAGATTTGTAGATAGGAAAATGGTTTCCTGGCTTTCAGACCCCATATCTTCATTCCAGACCTGCAACAATCCAATCAAATGCCAGTTAGCTATAATTGATAACACTATCCTTTCTTCAGGGTGTGATACTGTAGCACTCCAGTAAACTAGTCATTCATAGACAGATTTGAATATTTTGAATTGCAAGCAAAGCGCCACATAAAATGGATGATTACCTTTTATACTAGGCTCGGAATTACTGTTACCATGGAATTGTATAAAGAAGCATTTCTTACAATTTTATACAGATTGAAGAGAGTGTTTTTATTATTATTATTATTATTATTATTATTATTATTATTATTATTATTATTATTATTATTATTATTATTATTATTATTATTATATAAATGAACTAGTTATTGTTTAAAATAAGGTTATTTTTCGTTTATCTCATGGTCATTAACAACCTAGAAAGATTTCACTTCTATAATATTATAAAAATATAATCATGTTAAAATCCATTGTTATAGTAGCACAGAGTGGCAGTAGGGTTCAATCTTTGATGTATTTTACCATTTTGTTATACCATTGTGGCCACAAGCAGTTTGGCATCAGTCTGGTACTTTCAATCATCAAAGTGTGTTCAGTACTGAAAAACAACAGTCTCTAACTACCACGGCTCCTTTCTGTGAATGCCATTGTCATTATACACCAAAATAATACTCCAATCAGCTAGGGAATGCGCTCATGAATAATTCTGTTATCATGTTGCTGGTCAAGGAGCAGCCTCCTGCCAAGTCTATGGATGTCTCAATTACAGTGTCATTGTTCCGTCTCACAGTTTCACCAGCTGATTACTTGGCTGATTTGACTTCCAATCCAAATCAGCTATATTTCCATGCCATCTATGTGATCACAAACAATCATATCCTCTAGCTTTCTACAAAAAACAACAGCAGATTGACGAGACTAAACTAGATTGTTAATTTAAATTTAAAGGCAAATGCTTGAAAAGTATTCTTGTATAGTTCTCGCTTAAAATGATGTGCCTGTCCCAGATGACGAATGTAGTCCTCAGTTTCTTGTTCAAGTCATATAATTTTTTAGATAAATTTTCAATGCTCCCAAGCTATGATCTAGTCTCTATCAACATCATACACTAAAGATAAAAAAAAAATCATCATGTTTTCTAGATTATTTTTTTTCATTCTTTTTCTTTTTCAAGATAACTAATTGAAGACAGACAAACACATCTCTTAACCATTAACCATTATGGTCCAGTGGGCACATTATGGGTCACCTTCTAGCCTTTATGCCTTTCAGATTGTATTGTTTATCAGTTTCATTGTGGTACTCCTTTACGATGTGCCCTTAGCATTAACACACTCCAGCAATAAATATCTAGCCTGTGATTAAGTATCCCGTCATGAGTTGGCTTCCAGCATCAACACTCCAGCTAGAATTGTTTATCAACTGATTTGGCGCCCCATTGGGGCTGACACCAATGCAGTCAATAGTTTGTAAAAAAACAAACAAAAACAAAACAACTATCTAGTCTTCTTTCGTACGAGAAAAATGATCCTTTGGATTTTGGATTATAAGAGATGGAGTGAGCAAACTTTTTTCTCTTTTTTTTAACAAAAAAGATTACTAAATTAACATTATTAATTTAATCTTTGGAATTTAACTTTATAAAGATGTACAATGTAAAAACTCACAGTTTCAAGGGGAAGCAAGTATTGGTGCAAACCTGAGTTGTCATTTTTATACTGGTCTCATTACACCTTGTTCTGAGACAGCCCCAAAGGTTAAATGTGTTGGTGACTGTATTAAACATGCTGAAAAATCATAAATGCACAAACCGTAATAAATGATGATTAAGGATACACATAATGGGACAATTACCAGTAACAAAATGAAATATGATTCAGAAATCCATGTGGTTAAAGATGTACGTTTAAGTAGCAGTATACCTATAGCCTGAACCACATGCATAGTCTGCAAGGTTTCCTCATGGTCATTTTTGCATGGCCTACAGATCCGAAAATAATAATCTTCATCTTTTCTGGGCTGAAAAGTGTTTTAACCATGTACTTATCACTAAGAAATAGGTCATGTTATTAATAATGTAATGACTTAGACAGGTTTTGAAAATGTGTTCTCTTGTTTTGCACAATTTCGACATGCAGCTGTCAGCCAGAGAATCTTTCATGTACCACAACAAGTGCACTACTGTAATAGTTTCTTTGTTTGTGAAAATGAGTACCAGCTGCAAGATAAATGTATACTATTACTCAGCAGACTTACAATATATTTCAATACAATTTTCCTAAAATTCCTAAAAAAATGTTTAACATTGTAAATACTGTTAGAGGTGCAGCTTGTTTTTAAAGTCAGGTATGTCTTTCGATCATTACAAAAGATCAAGGCAGTGTTAATAGGAGGAGCTTGCACTGAAAAGAGCCTAATCCCTGTCCAGGGTCCTGAACCTACTTGTGAAGCTTCATTGGGGAATCATCTGGTCACGGAATCTTGTGCTGAAACTTGGTTTGAAAATTAGAGACTTTCAGGAACTGTGTTGAAAAATATTGTCTTTTAAAAAATAAAACAAAACACAGCAACACTGATTTACAATATTTCTTACCAAAGAATGCCTTTGAAAAAAATAAATAAATAAAATAAAATAAGCAGTGCAGTGCTGTAACTCATCTGAGGTTAAAAAAAAAAAAAAAAAAAAACACTCCTTCTATCTTCCATTTAAATGCATAAGACTGGCTGAAGGAGTGAGTGAGTGTGAGGAAAATAAATCCCATTTGTCTTTAATGAAAAATCATTGGTTGAAAAATAATAACATTACAACAAATGGCAATTTATGTATCATAATTCAAAGTGTAAAATCAATATGTTTTTATTTATTTGACTTTTTAACAAAGTTTGGGTTGTAATTAAATGTTAGTTGACTATAAAATGTGTAGAAGAATTAATTAGGTTGCTGTTGGGTTCCCCATTCATCCGTATCCAGACTGCAACTGTAACCAGGAAATTAAGCACCACTATTTAGGGATTGGAAAATGTTTAAGTAACAGATCAATGTGTATTGTTGGAAGCGACTGATCACTGAAAGAGGAAAACAACAGCTGCAAAGGATTATGACTGAAAGTTGTCATTAATACGCTCAATAACCCGACTGCTGAAAGGGGTCATATGAATACTCTCAATAACCCGACTGCTGAAAGGGGTCATATGAATACGCTCAATAACCCGACTGCTGAAAGGGGTCATATGAATACGCTCAATAACCCGACTGCTGAAAGGGGTCATATGAATACGCTCAATAACCCGACTGCTGAAAGGGGTCATATGAATACGCTCAATAACCCGACTGCTGAAAGGGGTCATATGAATACGCTCAATAACCCGACTGCTTACAGCTATTCAGCTTGTTGCTACAGAAGTGATATCCTTCCTAATAAAAGAGCAGTACCCTACATATTAATTGCAAAGTGATTCAGTTCATTTTGATGTGGTTATTTGTATTCTCATCTACAGAAGTGATATCCTTCCTAATAAAAGAGCAGTACCCTACATATTAATTGCAAAGTGATTCAGTTCATTTTGATGTGGTTATTTGTATTCTCATCTGAATGATAATCTTGAAGGATTTTCAATAAATGAACAATACCAGCATTATATATATATATATATATATATATATATATATATATATATATATATATATATATATATATATATATATATATATATTGTTTTTGTCAGTCTTCTTAAAATTCTCTATTGCCCTAAATGTGCATGATATATTCAAATAGGCAAGGGATTTAAACATAAAACATGTGCTGTGCAAACCCAGTAATATACTTGCAAATAAAAAAGCAAGACAACAGGCAAACAGACATAAAATTATAATTTCAAACAAAAGCTCTTTCTGCATAAAAAATGGATGGTCCAAGAACCATTCCCATAGGTTACTATGGATTCAAACTCCAGTAATAATTCAGCAGTGTCATGTCAGGTACGATTACTACAAATACACATAATAATAATAATAATAATAATAATAATAATAATAATAATAATAATAATAATAATAATAATAATAATGCTTAGGCAGTAGTGCATGTTGAATGAAGCAACCATCTCAGCCTATGAAATGTCTAGCTGGTCAATTCCAATTTTTTTCTACTGGTAATTAATTGCAGCTTTATTTATATGCATTCAAATCCTTATTTACTTGTGTAGTGAAAGCCTTAAAATCAAAACAGAGGCCTATTCATTTTATGTGGTGGATTTAACGTAGAATAAACAAATAAGAAGAAGAATTGTGGGAAACTAACTAGAAGTATGTTTTAATTGTCTTTAATAGAGAGGATATTGCTATGAACAGTTTTTTTTTTTAAATACGTTTCAAGGATGTAATGAAAAGTAGAAGAATTGGCAACTAAACATGAATGGAAAGTAAGTGAGATGAATATTTAATTGTATACACCACATGTATTTTACCTTTAAGATAGAGTACTCCGTGTATGCAAAATAAACATATAACAATCTATGTGAGCTTCTTTTAGCTGGCTTCACAGAGCTTGGTTAACACTAATCTTAGACTGTCTAATGTTATCCCAGGCAAGGTAGTCTAACTAAGGCAGTTTATAGAACCTGCTGTATTTATATCTGTAACAATATCTAAGCAAAAATAAAATAGTGGTTTATATCTGTAACCATTTAGATCAATTGAATAGACCCCATTTTTGAAAAAAAGTTAATTACTTTTTGCTGACAACCACCAATTAGTAGTTCACTCTTCCACCACATGCTTTGCAAGCCAGTTCAGAAGTACAAATCCTTGTCTATTTGAAAAAGAAAGATGATTTTCACACATACGGAAAAATGGGCAGTTGAAATTGTTGACAGAGTGGAACCAAGAGACATTAACCATAAAGAGATGAATAATGACCATGTGTATATCTTATTAGCAGGTTGAGCAATTATTTGATATACTATAAGAAATAATTTGATTTTAATGAAGTCTGTACTTTTGGTAACTAATAAGTAATACAACTAAATTCATTCAGAAACAGTTCACAGATCACACTCATTAAAATCAATTAATTTGTGGTTGGAAAACATCACCTGTCAAAGTTTCCTCGCAGTGGCACAATGTCACAGATGTTGCATTCTACTGCTGAAGGCCAACCATAATTGAGCATTGGGTTTGAATCACAAGTCATATGGGGTGAAACCTATAACACTGAGAAGCAAGATGGAGGAATAGTTTGTACTGTACTTGCAGCCACAATATTTCAATACGAGTGTGCTGTTTGCTTGTCCACAAGAGGGGAGGAGTGCTGCCAGCAGTTGCCTGTTACTGCTCTGCTCATGTGTTTCCAGGCCTTAGGTTTCTATCTGTGTGTTGTGCTAATTCAAATTTAAAATACTAGTATTAATTCGACCTTCCCCTAGTTTAAGCAGCTCGACACTGCATAAACAGAAATGGCAAAGGGCTCAGTTAAGTTATTGTTCTGAAATGTCCACATATTCATGTAAAACATCCAGGTTATATATAAAGTGATCATCACTATTAAATACTTAATAGTGGAAAATTATTATTATTTTGAGTAAGGTTTGGATAGAAATCAGTGCTGAAGTATACCTGTACTGGTTGGGGAATTAAAACCAAGCTATAAAAATACATATTTAATAGTGTATACCCATATAAACTGTTACACTTCATATAAACTGAATAGGATATAGTGGGATACAAGACATGCTGCTGTGTGTGCTGCTTTAGACACTCTTTTTGCGCACAATTCAGTGGATTATGGCGTAAAATAATAAAAAGAAAATTGCTTAATTGCTTAATATACAAAATTAATATAAAATAATTAAAGAAAACATCTTAAATACAACCATTTAGTGAACATTAGCCAGTAATTAATGGTAATATCACAATGATTAAAATACAACATTTCTGGTAGCTTGCCAATCTTTATAAAAAAAAAAAATCAATCAATCAAAAATCAAAAGCACTTAAGCAATTTCAAATATGTTTTCATGACAAAATATTGGCCCCTTTACATTACCACAGAACAAATTCAACTGAAAAAGTGGAACTGGCCGTCCAAAGAACATTACAGGTACAGCAGGTAGGAGAATAATTCGAGCATCTAAAGAAAAAAAAGAAAAGATTAACAACCAAGGACTTAAAGAAAGATTTAGAAGCATTTGGCATAATAGTGCACAAAAAAAAAAAAAAAAAAAAACTGTACAAAGGCACCTGAACACAGAAGAGTTGTACACACAGACCTTGCAAACCACATTTAAAGAATTCATAAAACAAACCATATAACATTGTCCAAGAAATATGAACAGGAATTTGAAACATTCTTCAACAAAATTATCTGGTCTGATGAGATTAAAGTAGATATTTTCCTTAAAAATGAACCACAGTATATTTGCAGAAAAAGGGGAAAGCCTTCAATGAAGAAAACCTTGTACCTACAGTTTAACATGGAGGTGGTTCAATCATGATATGGGGCTGTTTTAGCAGTTCAGAGACTGGAGACATTAATGTGATTGAAAATCGAATTAATGCAGCCATGTATCAAAACATTCTGCTAAGTATAATGATACCATCTGCTTGTAGGCTTTGGCAGACAGTTTATCTTCCAACACAACAACAACTCAAAGCATACGACCAAGTCAACTGGAATTCTTGAAGAAAACGAAGATAAAAGTTCCAAAATGGCCTTCACAATCACCAGATCTCAATCCAATAGAAATGCTTTGGACATCTGATAAAGCTGTAGCTTTGGACAATCTGTTTGAGCTGAAGTAAATATGAAAGACCAAATGATTCCAGATTTAAAATACTGGTTAAGAATTATTATAAACATCTGAAAGCTGTAATAAAAGCATAAGGAGGACACACGCAATACTAAAGCAGGGGGCCAATACTTTTGTCTGTGACTCTACATTGTTTTAAAACTTGGGATTTAATGAAGGAGAGGAAAGGAAGTTAATGTCATCCCATGTTTCAAATAATTTAAAAGAAAGTCCTTATAAAGCTGGAGGCTGAATGACTTTTGTCAAACTCTATCCAGAAGGGAGTGGGTTAAGCCAGAACTCTTATAAAGAGTTCCTGTGAGAATTTAGCACTTTAGTAATTAGAACATGCATGTTCATCAAAATCTTCTTTTGTTCACCTTTTGCTATGGCTTGAACTTGGCCTAAATATGGACTTAATATAACAACGTTGTCTGTTAATGTTTCTTGAAAGCGCAAACAAGTGTAACATTTGCCATTCTAAACACTCTTTTACACCACCCTTCGTAACCAAATCAGTTTGCTTTCACAGTCTTCCTTTTCTAAATGCAAATAATGCTCTGCAGTTTTCAAAGCCATCAGGTCAGGCAGTACGTGCGATTAGATGTTAGTATTCACTGCAGCAGCATCCTGACAAGCTGATTATCCCTTTGGTGTTTGCGGAAGTCACAATCTGTAATAAGCCAGCGGCTGTAAATACTGGGGGGGCACTCATTTTCCCATTTTGCTGCCTGCAGGAGCCTGCAGAAGCTGGAACCCTTCAATGCTGTCCTTTCCTGTCAGGAAGGATAATGGCTAAATATATTTTTTTCAGCTGAAAATAATTGAGATGTAGATAACGGTTCTCTCGAAGTAGGAGCTTTTGTTCAGAGGTCAAATTAGTTTCTTTATGCGCTACACCCACATAATAACAGGATTCTTTCAGCTAGGTAGAAAGTGTGCAGTTGGCACAGTCTCCTTAGCAAAAAACATTATACTCGCTCCCACTTCTCAATAGGTTTTTATATATCCACATTACAAAGGTTTGTATTGCTGTGGAACCAGTGCTTCAAACTCTGTCACCACTCAAGGGCACATTCAAAATAACTTCAGTACAACTTGTATATGCTGTAAATGCAAGCAGTACTGCTGAGGAAAGTAAATTTAGTTAAACAATTTACGGAAATAGGAAGCCAAGTAAATCACCAGGGCCCGTTAAGCCTTGAATGAGAATCTATTCATTGTACAGTACATGCTAGTAAAACAGTTCAGCTGTTTACCAAATCTTACACTGTTTGTGTGACTGCATTCCTGTTTTACTATGTCTAACCTTGAAAATAGTCCCATGATATTACTGTATATTGCATTTAATTTAAAACCTTGTTGTCGCATTATTGGTTTAAAAAGCAAGCATTCCATATTTGAAACTGAATTTCAGATTGAACATCAAAAACTGCACGACACAACTAGAGGTGTACCAAATCTCTGATACATTTTACGAAACCCACTTGAATCTCGGAAGTGGGTATACACCTCTCTGTAGATCCTGCTAGTAAAACTGGATCTGCGGCATGACTTTCTACTTCAACATTTCGTAACAGTTATCTGGGACAGTTTAACAATGGCAGGCACGTATACTTGCCAAGAGACTGTGGTGTGTCACATGAGTGTCACTGTTTCTCAAGTGTTTAAACATTTGTGTTACTGTTAGAAATAAGACTGGAGTGAACAAGAAAAAATCAAGAAAAAAAGGGTATCTATGCTTAGGGTGACTAGATTTTCAAAACACAAAACCGGGAAACGTTGTTAAATAATTAAGACTAATCAAACCATTTAAATATAGGCTATTTTAACAGTTATTTAAATAGCCATTCTCTCGCGCTTTTTTGTTAAACAGCTAGCTAATTTTAGTGTCCTCCTGGGTGTATAATTTATGGCTAATTAGTTTAAGTAGCCATATTGTGTTATATATGTATTGCATACTTTCATATTGAGTTCAATAATAATAATAATAATAATAATAATAATAATAATAATAATAATATTCTTATAATATTAAATCATTAAAAATGCATTTACATTTTGGCATTTATTTCTTTTTTTTTTTACTCGCTGCGTCAGGCTCTATTTATTGAAGTTAATGTGGTTTAATCTGTTGGAACCGAACAGCTATAAAATTATTGTATTACACACAATTGTAGATTTATAGTGAAAATGAAAACGCATGGCGCACTCAGGGATAAGCACGTACGCCTCTGTTAATCACTTAAAAAAAAATAATGTTCTTGATTACCCTAGTGCCTTGACTTTTAACTTTTATTTTGTTTTCACTGCAGGTGCCATAAACTAAAAGCAGTTGTTTACATTATTTTGACAAAAGATATTTAGAGTGTGACTACATGAGCAAAATGTTGGAATACCCGGACAACTGAGACATCTGGTCACCCTATCTATGCTAAACCAGACAATCTTAATACTTGGACTACTACTACTTACTACTCCCAGAACGCCCAGAGGCTTACCCCCACCCTCCCTCCATGTCAGTACCATTACTTTATACATGAGCTGATTCCAAAGCTATATAGAAAAAATAAGCACAATTTGAACACCAGCAAATTATCTGCCCGACAGTTTTATGTTTTAGTATAAGGCATATACCTAGGGGGTGCTGCTATCCACAGGGGAGGTCATTTTGGTATGTACACCTTTACTTAAAACCTTGAATTAGAATTCACATAAATATGTATTTTCTGCTCTTCTCCTTGTGATGCAAACTACATTACCAGAATGCAAGTTTTAATTTCAAGATGTATTTTCCTTTAAAGAAAACAAAACCAAAATCTGTTACAATAGAGTACTGGCCCTGACTGTGAATGTGTCTATTTTTTTTGTATCCACACTGTCTAGATTCCCAACATCAACATATTGGACCACTCACCATCTCTAAAATAATTTTTAGACTGTGACAAAGTCAACCACAGTGTCAATCAACTATGCCTTACATTCTCTTCTGTCCACATTTTCTACCTGAAAGCCAATGTGCTTCCAACTATTACTATCTCCAAGCCCTAATCCTAACTTTTCAATTACATCTACCTTCAGCAACAACAAAAGATCAGTTAAGTCTCTGGTCTCTCTAATTCCAGGTCTCTTTCATAAGAGTTTTATTTTCTCTCTTAGGATTAGTGAAAGTTCCTTGACTAGAGGTAGGGTGGTCAAACGTATTTTTTTATTTAAAAAATAAAATAAATAAATAAATAAATAAAAATTAATTTTATTAATAGCTTTTAATCTAACTTAAAGATATGTGAAACAAAAACAGAAAAAAGTTTCAAGTTTTTATTTTGTTACTTCTATACTTATTACTTAACTGAGTGATATAATTCATAGAGTCAATGTATATCGCTCTGATTAATGTGCACCTTTCAGAATTGCTCTGTGAGTTAGCTCTTGCTCGCTCTGCTGCTGCTGATAAACTGGCTGCACAGGCAGAGCAGCAAGTCTGCAGGCCAGTCAAACTTAAAAACACATCACTATTCCCACCCCTATAACTCTGAAACCACAGTATTGGTAGGTGTTAAATGGCTTAAATACCGCCTCAAATTTCAATTATTCTTTTTTTAAATGTTTGTCTGATGAACTGCAGATCGGGTCTGCAGAAAGCTTAAAGGGTGCTACATTTTTTTTTAAAGCCTTTTGCATGTGTAATATGATCTGGAACCTGTGGCTGTGTTGAAATAGGGAGACCACAAACTGAAATGACAGTGACACAGACATGGCGCTGCGGCGCTGTCACAAAATGATTGTGATACTTAAAAACAAACTGTTATATAATAATAATAATAAAAAAAATAGTGCCGCTGCCGAATCTAGCCTAGGTGAACAGTACTCGAGGAGTCTCTGGAGATGAGTAGCCAGACCTAAGAAAGTCTTTTGTGTCTCTCCCTCTCTCTCTCCCTCTCTCTCTCTCTCTCTCTCTCTCTCTCTCTATATATATATATATATATATATATATATATATATATATATATATAGATATATTATATTTTGAGAAATTATTATTTTAGGACAGTCTCATAGCAGACAAAAAAGTTTGAATAAAAAATCTATTTTTTTGCCATTGGTGATAACTGATTTCAAAACTCAACACAATGTCCTTTTAGACACTAACAGAGAATTTCAATAAATGTTTTGACAATGCCCAGACATTATGCAGTCATTGTGTGAATTGCAACAACATACAAAATCTGCAATAGTAGACACATGATAGTCAACTATGAATGTTAGTTTGTATTTTTAAACAAACAAAATGATTGTACGTGTTTAAATCTGGTTTCTAATTTTTTTGATTTCTTAGGTGAGATCGTGATACTCACAATGTTTTATACACTGAGATCAACGTCTTTGTTAACAGATTGCTTCTTGGAGTGTTCCAGCCAAGCTCTTATCTCAGAAATGAGGCATGACTTTCTGAACCACACTCTGTTCTCAAACATGATTATTGTACCTGGACATCGACCATGCTTTTGGACATCAGTGTAAATAAACAGGCTCCAGCTGCGTTTAAAATTGAGTTTTGATTTGTTCTTAAATGCGCCGGGGTTGAATCTAAACTGGTGTTTTGTTGAAAACAGAATGGGTTTGAGTTTTATTGATTTCTTTTAAAATCCTCCGTATGGCACTGCATTGATAACCCTGTATGACTCCAATCTGGTCGTGGTAAGCTGTTCAACTGCCAATAAAAGCAGGGATTATTCACTTTTAAATATAGATGGACAATCTATTCAATATAGGAGGACTTGCAATTTCATTTTTTAGTGCTATGTCCTTTTAACTGATAAATATACAATGTGTGTATTTGCAACACATATTTTATCTTCAGTTATTCATATACCATATTTCCAATGCTACGAGAGACTAATTTATTTCCCCCTTTATAAAATTGTCAAGGGGTTTAACACAGTAACTTCTGAGAATTATTTTTCACAGGTCACAGAAAACAAAACCAGGGGCCACAGGTGGAAGCTGAAGAAGAGCATATTCAGAACCGAGGGGAGGAGGAGCTTTCTCACAGAAAGGATGCTGAACCACTGGAACAGGCTGCTGGAAAGAGTTGTTAGAGCAGAGACTATCAGATCCTTCAAGAATAAACTGGATGCTGTCATTGACAATATTGTATAACCCTCTATGTGACCATAATAAGACCTTTAGCTATCCACTTGGAGGAAGGTCGGTCCGTTTAGCCACGGATTCCTAGAGGTTTCATTACCCCTACTAACTAAATAGTTGGGGGGGGGGTGTTTTTCCTCTCCTGAGTGGTAATGGACCACACTTAAGCGAGCGAGCATAGATGGGCCGAATGGCCTTTTCTCAGCAGGGGGCTTCCAATTTCTTGTCATTTAGTACCTATTCTATATTTAAGCCCTGATCACTTGCACCTTCACTATCTAGTGTTTCATTTTAGTAACAAATGCTCAGATGCTGTCTTTTTGTGCTTCACTGCTAATCTACACTTCGTTGCCTTTCACTGGAGGTCAATTCTCTGCGCAGCGCTCCCAAGATATTATCAAATATTTTCCTACCTGCTCCGGTGCTTCTTCTCATTATTCAGCTTCTCCATTCAGCTGCAGGAGCTCCAGCGTTAGTCTTTCCTGCTCCGTCCAGCCTGCAACCCAGCAACAGCACCGTCTAAACCGTAGCTTCATTACTCAACTTGTCCTCATCTTTATTAGACAGACTGGCCCTCCACTAAAATCTCTAAAGCTCCTTCAACAGGACATCGACATTCCCCTTGTCAGCGTTTGCCTTGCCATAACTCCTCTATTTAAATCCACCACAAAGATCTGTCAGCTGAATATTCCTATACTCCTGCTTGCAATCAAGCACCCCTCCTCTGCTCCCAGAGCCAGCACAATTTACCATTCCTTCAGAAGATCCTGTCCTGGATTTCTATTAGCTACGTTCAATGTTTTAAAGACCTATCCAGTCAATTTCATACTCCATTTCAACCTGTGGTGGCATGTGCTTTCGACTGGTCACAACATGTTCCAACAACACTGCTGTTCTGCAACTTCCACCGTCACCTCTCAGTCCATGGCTACCATGGCAACACTCTCATTGAGTGACTGCGGGTAGTGGTAAGTCGCCATGGTGACCAGGCAGCTTCATCCGGCACTGCGAGCTCCGTGCCTCAGTACTGCAATCTTCTGGCTTGCTGCTGAGCTTTCACAATCTGTGAGGGCTCGTTCAACTCACCGAATTGTGACATCTAAATACTGTGTTAACATATTTATATACATGACTAACTGTCCTAAAACATGTAACGAAGATATTCAAATCTAAAAGAATACGCAATTGTTGTTCTACACTGACAAGGATTTTAATCACAATAACCAAATATATTCTACCCGCTTCAATCAAGCCAATGGTACAACACCACACATTTTATACAGTCTCTAAGCTGGTTTGCAATCACCGTGAAGCTCGCACGCTCCAGTTTTTCTATACATTCCTACAGTTTGTTGTCACTCCGAGGGATTCATAGGAGTCCCCCTTCTCCTCAACCTTTTGTAGCAACTGACATTCTCCAATTTCAACTTTTCCCCTCTTCAAGGACCTGGTCATGAAGCAACCTTACTCAGCTATTTTTGAGATGCTCAGTATCTACCATCATAGTAACATCCTGCTTCCCTGCATCACGCATCCATTCCTGTGACTTATTCCTGTTCCTAGATTTGTGTTTCCTCATCTGGCGCTGCTCCTCCAATGCGACCAGCTTCATCAAAGTCATCATTTCATTAACGCGAGCCACCAGTCAGTCACGGAACCATGTCCTCCGATTTATCAACGTTCCAGTCAAAGTCCTCCTACCCCCAATGACAAACTGATCCTGACCAATCATAGGTTTTGCAGATGCCTCGGAGCAACACATTCTTCATCCTCTCGGTTTCTGCAGTGGTCTTAGATCTCTGCATTCTTCATCTCTGCCCAAAAGCAGCCTCATCTCTGGCTCCCTCTAAATCTGCCTTAACACTGAAAGACCAATATCTACTGCATTCAGCAGATCCCTGCTCTCTGCAGCAGACCACCACACTCTACCGATGGTAGTCCTCCGTTCTCTATTGCAGATCTCTGCTTCAGCAGATCTCTGCTCTCTACAGCTGGGCCTCTGCACACTACTGACAGCACTCCATTGTTTTCTTCCTCAGACCTCTGATCTGTTCAGCAGATCCCGCCCTCTACTGTTAATCACTCCTCACTACAGCAGATCAGATCAGCTCACTACTGCAGCATGCAAAAGTCGCTCTACTTTACTGTTTAAATCTGCAACTGCACTTCTCCAGAGTATACAATGCTCCAGTCTTCCTCCAATACGAAGATCGTGGCAGCATTCCCACAATCAAGGCTAACGCTAAACCCCATCTAATCAAAATACGGGGCACTTCCTCAACAGTCCTATTCATATCTGCGTTCATCCTCCCATATGCTACAGCATTAATATTTGGTTTTAGACATGGTACGAGACTGGAAATCTGTTTTGATTATGAGCTAAGGATTTCCACTATTAAGAGAATAACTGATATGGGCGAAACCCAATTCTCTGAATGTGAGTTTACCTTTTCCATTTCAAGCAGACATGATAGTAGCAAACCGCTGATCGATCCTGTATTAACTAACACATAGAAAGGCTGCATCTCATCTCTCTCCCCTCATTTCTAGAATATGGGGCGCAAATGTGCCATGCTTCCCCAGTAGCCGATTCATATGTTCGTACAGTCCAGCTGCCACCTCAGCCTTCAGTTCAAGCTTTCCTTCTGCCTCTAGTTTCGGTATCGAAGTTCAGTCAGTTGGTCCCATTTGCTTCCACAACCCCCATCCAGAAACCTCAGCTTCTCCAGATGCTATCTGACTGAATCCTACTCTCAGTAACCTCCTTCAATCTACTCAGCATTACATGTCTGTAGCCCTCCACCTTGTTCAAAAGCTCCTATTCTACAGCCTGCTCAGTGTCTTCAACCTTCTGCGCCCAGAATCGAATAATCATATTCTTTCAATCAAAATCGGATCCTGGCTCTCGTCCGTGCTAGGGATTCGCTCAATCTCCCTCCAGTCTCTCCATACCAGCTTTCCACCTTACCATCTGTGGGATTCTTAAGAGCTCACCTTCGCCTCACCTTCCTGTCTGTCTATTTCAACATAAGTTCTCCATTTGCTAATTTCCACTCTTCAGAAAAGCCGGTTCTCCCCCTACAATGATTTACCCATGGAGATCAGCTGCCTCAATTCAGCGTGGTCGGTCCACTCACCCATCAAGTATCAAGTCCCCTATCCCCCTTTTCAAGGTATCTCCCCAGCAGGAACCCCCCCCACCCCCCCCCCTCAGACCCTCTGTTAATTGATTTCACTCACTCCTATCATCACTCATCTCACAGCAGACCTCCATCCATTCCTCCACCCTTGCATCTGAGCAGGCCTTCTTCCTCTCCACCCTCACCTCGTGAGTAGGCCTCCCTGCTCGACTCCACCCTCTCCTCCAGAGCACGCCTCCCTCCTCGCCTCCTCGCATGCCTCCCTCCTCTCCAGCACCCTCGCCTCCAGAGCAGGCCTCCCTACTCTCCTCCACTTTTGCTTCCGAGCAGACTTCCCTCCCTCCTCTACACCCTCGTCTCCAGAGCAGGGCTCCCTCCTCTCCATCCTTGCCTCCAGAGCAGATCCCCCCCCCCCCCCCCCCAGCCTGATCACGAATGTGGGGGAGCTGGTCCTCCTCTGCAGTGGATTCTTACATTCATTCATCCTTCCCTGATTTACTTGCTGCTCCTTCTAAAATTGCTAGCATAGTGGGGGCTATCTGTCTGCTGGGGCCACCAGAGGTTTTCCCCTAATCAGCTTCAAGGGGTTTTTTCCTCTCCACTGAGCAGCAGATATACACATAGTCACATCCTACTAAATTACTAACCATCCTCCTGTTTGTCCCGTTTGTCCTTCTGGTGTTTTGTTTGTTATGCGCTGGCATGTGCTGCCTTTTGTTCATCTCACGGTGTGAGAGATTTTGTGAGGAGCTGGAGTCCATCCTTTGGGGGTCAAGTGAGTCTTACTTCCCCGACCTCAGTGCTAGGCATCAGCCTCCCTTTACCTTCAGGGGGGGTCTCACCATGGGAGTCAGAGTGGACCCTCGGCCACACTCTCCTCTTTCGCAGCTCCTGCGCTTATCTTGCCTCACTCAAGGCTCTGTTCTATACTCTGCCTCAATTTGGGACATGGGTACTCCGTGCTCGAGTCCCATACTAACCTCTATGCCTTGTTCTTATTTCAGGTCACAGGCAACGTGAAGTCTCAGCCAATTGGTGGTCTAACATGCGCCCCTTTACAGAAGTCTCAGACCCTGGGTTCCTCTCCCTCTCTATCTCCTTTCGTCTCCCAGTCTTCCGGGACCATCTTCCTCCCGAGGGGTGGCTCCCTGAGTCATAACCCTCATATCCTGTCTTTGATTGCTGGGTCCTTCGCCCCTGAGATGTGTCGGCATCGCCGCCCTCAGTCAGTGACCATCTTTCTATCCGATTGCAGTTGCTGGGTCCTTTGCCCCTGGGTTGTGTCGGCATTTTCGCTCTCAGTCAGTGACCACTTTCCGTATCCTGTCTTCGGTTGCTGGGTCCTTCGCCCCTGAGATGTGTCGGCATCGCTGCCCTCAGTCAGTGACCACCTTTTATCCTAGCTTCCATGTCCAGCTTCGCTGGTTTGCTATTAGAGTGGGCCTCGCCTGCTCTTCGATCCTAGGTCCGGTCCTTTCTAGCCGGCACTCCGTCCTACTTACCTCTCCCTTCTGCTTCTTCAGCCCTATCCTTACACCCCCCAGCTCATGCCTCGTGAAATATTAGATAATTACTTGTTATTTTTTACCTACTGTTTTTTTTTTTTTTTTTTTTTTTTATTTATTTAAATATACAGATTGCAAAATATGCACTATGAATATTCAGTACAGATCAAAGTAATGAGGACAGGCCGACTTTGCCCCTTTAAGCACCTTTCAAAATCACACTACAAAAGTGGACACAATATTTTTCCATATTTGCTCTATATACACAACAGGAGGTACACAGGCCACTTTCCATGCAGTGACAGAAACATGGTCTCTGGCATAAGACTTTCATTTATAATTAGGAATAAATATGCAACAAAGAAGGCACGACCCTGCTATTCTTTAAAATTCTAACCTCTAATGACTACAAAAGATTAATCTGCACTTGTAATGAATGTCTGGCAAACTGGTCAAGATAATTAATTGCTTCAGGACAGCAGCCTGAATCCCTCAACCTACAACCAAACACTCTGGACCTAATTCAATAAGAAACCATCTGTGAGGAGTACGCAGTTTTTTTACATCTTCAGATCTCACTGCATGCAACTGAGTCCCTTGGCAGCTCAAACAGTAGAGCAAAAACATCAATGCAGGTAGCTGCACGTCTGTGTGAGAAACTAGCTAGTCAAGCAGATGCAAAGAACACAAACAGAAAATCCTCTTTGTCAATCAAACGAGAAATCCATGTATCAAATGATTTGCTGTCCCCAGTTGCAGCACAAAGACTTAAGCATTAAGCCTTTACTCACTTTTATGTTTTAACGTACACAAAAACAGCAAAAAAATGAATGAATACATTACATTTTATCAGCAAGGAGAGCTTGTCACTAGGGCTTTCAACTTTAAACTTGTACACACTTTAGTTCACTGACATTAATGGCCAATAAGAGGTTGGCAGACAATAACCCCCAGGGGTGGTTGGGCATGACAATCAAAGGCTTGAACCGGATCACTTTGATATTTTGTCCAAAAACAATGTTTTTTTTTTTTTTCTTTTTTTAAAAGAGGCCAGACATTGTGAAATATTCTGCACTTTAACTCACTGAGCCTGACACAACATGTTGTGTATATTTCTCAGCTCAGTATGCAACTGGGGAGTTCATGCAGGGAGATATTCGCTTTAATCTTCCAGCCATGGCTTAATATCAACTCAGTTAAAATGAGCACATTAACAATGCACCAGGAGCACATTATAGTGAAGTGAACAATTCTACAAAATGATTTAGATCAGCATTGTTTAAACTAACCAATCTGGCTACCATTCATTATGTTGGGTATCTTAACAGGTGTAGTGTGGTAAATAAGTAGCTCAGCTGGGTATTATTTGAAAATTCCAGAATTCTTTCTCAGTAGCATTCCATTCACTACTGTGCTGGTAATGATTTCCAGATCCACATTCAGCTCATGCTGTAGGGTGTGCCAGTATTGCACTGGTTGTACTAAGCTTTTTCTGACAAGATCCACATGAACAGAAAGGAGAATTTAGAAATGGAACTGAGAAATATGAGTAACTTGATTAAGGGAAAAAGAGCATAAAGATAGAAGAAATCCTAAGCTCTTTAACTTGGTTACTTTGTATATAAATGAGAGATTAGAAAAAAAATATATCTTACTGCCCCGTTGGAATACATATGCCTAATTACAATACATTCAGAAAGTATGAGAGTGTAATTTGCACAAAGAGGATTAAAAGAGCTTTCAGAGGTCAAGGCTTGCTACTTTTCATCATTACAACCTGTAGTGGAAATGCTGCAATAGAAAAGGGGTCAGCAGCCACCTGTTATTGAAATGTGGTGTCATGTGACCTGCTTTTAAACTTCTACAGCTCACTGTCTGGCCTCCTCTTTGTAGCTATTAGCTGCTTTTTGATGTTTCCATGGTTATTTGCCAAAACGACTTAATATAAGCATATTTCCACAATTGAACAGATGATTTTGGTGACATAAGCTTACTTTGCTGCATTGCGCTCCTGAAAAAATGCAAGTTTATATATTAAATTCCAAACTGTTAGCTATTTACACCATTAGAACAGATAGATGAAAATGAAATATTTTTAGCAGTGATTAAAACAAATTAAAAATATTTATGGTATAAAAACTTATTTTCTTTATCTAGTGCAGATTTCTTCAGGATTTTCACTTGAAAAAACAATACAGTGTAGAACATCTTTGCAATTAGATTTGTAGGTTTATAACCTGTAGGTTTAATCAGTGACTAATGTTAATTATACATTAAAAAGTAATTTTATATTAGAAGCTAATATTTAAATTACCATATATTTAAACATGTGTTATTAAGCATAACTATTCAGGAAATAATCCCAATTTCAATTGTTCCATAAACAGTTCTTAAGTTTGTGACATTCCTAATCACTTCATTTAGGGTTTTCTTCTGTTGTTTTACCCTGCACAGAAGTGGTTAATGTATGTGCCATCATATACAGTTACACTGCAAACAGAGATTTAAAAAGTTGTGGTAAAAATAGTAATATCTATACACTGAAACTACTACGATTCTTCTGTGTACAGGACAAGAATTTGCCATGGCAAGATTGCAGCTGATAAAAGAGAGCTCACCAATGTCTTCATTTTTAAAGTGAAGAGTGACACAGTTCATGTCAGTGTTTGAAAATGACTGGTATGTGCAGCTGCAGTTTCCTAGGTACTAATGAAACACAGTTCTGTTCTGTTTCTCTAATTCCATTTCTTTACACTTCCTCAGTACTGCAGTGTCATGCTTGAACTACCCATTGCAGCTGATCTGATTGCTGTTCTTGAGCTATGTTCTTTATGGATGCTCTTGTGAGTTTTTGCACTAGAAAGGTGCCTTTTCCTGCTAAACTCTACAATGTGTTGAGTTAACAACCATGCAGCTATTTTTGTATACTCTTCAGAAACATGCACAGTCAATAAAACACTATTTCCCTAAATAGATTTTCATCAGAAATATCTGTATATATGATGAATGTAATAAAATAATGATCAATATACTTGCATGAATATAAAAAAGGGTGAGGTTATTGTTACAAAAACATACTACACTAAATTGATAAAGATTGCAATGTTTAATTTGCAAATCTATGTCTGTGTCTAAGGCTTTTCCTGTATATATATATATATATATATATATATATATATATATATATATATATATATATATATATATACCCAGTTTCCACAATGTATCTTTCTCAGTTGTATTGATAAAAACTGAGAAGTCTTCATTTTCGTTGTCTATTTTTCATCTCTTGTGATGAAGCAGGGCTAGCATTGCTGCCATTCTTGCCAAAGAGCCTCTGTTATGAAGCCCAATCTGTCCTTATTTCTAAACTGTTACCTCAGGAGATTCTAAGTCTACCTTTTAGATAATAAAGACCCCCTCCCCCTTATCTCAACTCCCTGACCTTTTTCATTTCTTTCCCTTATGCTTTTAAACAATATCTTTTTTTCCATCAAGCTCATTTTGCCCTGGGGGCCTGTAATAGATTCCCAAAGTCACCTGATTGATATCCATATCATTCTTGTTTCTCTGCCATCATGGGGCACATTGTTACCTCATTAAAGAATCTAGAAAACTAGTGGGTGCAACTGGAGTCTCAGGCAGACGGAACGTTCATTTCAGAATCAAACTCTATTTATAAAAGCATTAAGACAGCTTTGTTGTGGTATGATTAACATGAGATAATCACTTTCCTAAAGGGTTATTTAATAAAACTATCATGGATGGGGCCAGCCTAATAAACAGTATTATTATTATTATTATTATTATTATTATTATTATTATTATTATTATTATTGTGATTCATAAAAAAAACAAGAACATGAAAACCTGTGACCTGAGCTGACATTCACATTTCATTGTAGGAATTCAAAGACACTCCTATTAAAATCACTGAGCAGTACATGATTCAATAAATTCCTGTTATCCTGTTTTGTTTTTCTGGGTTTTTTTTTTGCCCCTGGAGGCACACATTAATGAACCCAGTAGTTGGTATGAGACTCATGTCCATGCTCAGCCCAGTGAGGCATCATTGACAGCAATGGTTGCAACCAGTCTGTCCTGAGCAGTGCCTTAGTTATTCATTGAGATGCAACTACCACAACAACAAAAAACAGACTGAGCTTGTTTGTTGGAGGCAATCAGACATTGTTACTAATCTCTGGATCCCACATGTGCAAATGCTGTGTGAGTTAAAAGACATCAGTAAATAGCAACGTTTATTTATTTTTTTCATTTTGTAATTAAGCATGTTGCAAATATTCAACCAATTACAGCACTACTACATCGTAATTACTATGTAGTTAGAGAGGCTTAATGTAAACTTTTGCTGAGGTGACCAGATTTGTAAGTGTTTAAATTGTGACAGTATGGGGAAGCTCTTGGGTTTTTATTTTCAGTTTGGCAATGTTTGATCTAATATCATATTGAAAGTGAATGTAGAGACTCAAGGTGTTATTCAGAGTGGAATCTTTTACTTTCAAAAACATTTTTGTGAATAAATGATCTTATTGTCTTTGTAATTTCATTTCTACACATGTATAATTACTGCATTAGACAGCATCAATTCAATAATATAAAATTCCGAGATTCTGTTTTAAGTAATTCGAGCTCTGACATTTGCCTCTTTTGCAGAAGGAAAAACATCATAGCGTTGTGTGAAATAAAAGCAGGCTCCACACAGGTAGTACAACATACATTTCTTAGAGGGTACCATGGTGAACTGAAAGTGAATCTAGACTTTTTTCAATAGAAAATATGTTTCGAAATACTATTGTCATGTTTTACAGCCCCTCCTATTGTTGTGATGGGCTATTTTTATGCACAAAGTGTTCAAACCACGACAAGCTGTGTTGTAAACATGGCACGGTGATGTGACATGACATGACATGACAGAGTTGATTTCCGCAAGTGCCTATAGCTACACACGAAGCAAAGTTGTCTGCACACAGATATACAGATATCATGGATGAAGAGAATAATTTCAACGCAATACTGTGGTACCTGTATGATCCGTTATTGTTAGACTACAGAAGTCTAACCTCTTCAGGCAGCGAGAGTGATGATTCAGACGAGGATAGCCGCCAGTTTGTTTTAGCAACAGTTAGTGGCTAAACCCACACACTTCTCCAAATTTGCACGCTTCTGTATGGCCGATTTTTAATGCTACTGGCCATTCAATCTTTCCTTTAGTTACATCAAGTATCATTGTACTCTAATAAATTAGATATGGTAGTAACACAGCAGCCTGCATGAAAATACAAAATTCTGTTATTGTCGCGACAATGCTTCGAGAAGTGTAGTGTACTGTAATAAAATACATGTTTTTTTTTTTTTTTTTTTTTATCACAGCCCATTTAATATCCCAAAATAGGTCTGCACAGTGATCATGATATAAAGCTGGGTCATCTACTTTTGTGTAAACCCTCAATTATATGAGATAGGTGTTATATTTTGGGGATAATGCTCCTATTATGTTACTAGAAACAATAGAGAAGAAAATTCTGCAATCTATTGTTTCTACTTTATTACAAATTGAAATTCTTCTGTAAGTCAAGATGTTACAGCAGTCAAGCATGTTGTCACAAGTAGAAAGTTAAATTACATCAAAAGCATAACCAAATGTTTATAGTAATAAATATAATTCTACATTACCTCCCGTAATTGTGTATTCACAGCCAGGACCAAAACATGCATACTCCATGCTAATAAATTAATTTAACATTGTGATCTCCAATCAAACAGTTTTAAAGAAATCTAATCCAACCAACTTCACAAGCAAGTCAATGACAATAAAAAAAAAATAATAAAACAAAAAAAAACTGCAGAAGTCCATCCAAAAAAAAAGAAGTATCAATCACACCTGCTGTAGAAAGAGCTTCACAAATGAATTTGGTTTTGTTTTGGGTCGTTTCATGGGGAAAGTTCTGATTTATGTGACCGTCAGGTTTTAATCCATGCAACACAACTCTCTGAGATTGAGTTCCATTGATTTTCTATAAAAATGTCAAGAATTCAATGCTTCATGGTAACATTGAAACTGTTATGAATAATCCTTTCATGAAGAAGCCGATTCTTCTCTTCTTGCACACACAGGTGAACACTTTTTTAGTACAACATTTTTATACCTGAGTATTACACATTGAATAAACCTGTGTAAAGCCCAATCCGTTTTTTCCAGCTAGCAGCTAAATAGTCGACTGGTGTCTTCAAAATAATACTTTTTATCAAACACTTCCTTAAACTAAATTAACCATTCCAGTTCGACCAGCACAACAGACTTATAGAAGTGTGATAAGCTTTTGGCCCAAGCTGTCTATTGCTCCTCTATACTGTATATCCCAATTGGTCACAAGTGTCTGACTCTACACACTCTGTAAACTTGAACACTGCCATTAGTCCTGATCCACAATCATGTCATCCCAGTGATGTCACATGATTTGAATGGAATGAGGAAAGCTGTTCAATGCCAGACTGTTGAATATAGAAGAAAATGGTAATAGGATAAAATGATTTATGATAAAATGATTTTTTTTGTTTTTATAATAGATATTTTGACACTGACAAAGTGAAAAAAAAAGAATTGTTGTAAAATGTGCTCATTGGAATAGCATAGCCTTTTAGATTCCCACATTCCTTTTTACATTTTCATTCAAAATCACTGTAACATTTCACTCTTGCATTTCAGCAGTGTCAATCAAACTGAACTTGGTAGGCATTACACCATTAGCTAATCCACTAGAGTGCATCTTGAGTGCTAGCATAGCCAGTAGTATTTGCAAGAACATAGCTGAACAGTGCATGTAACATTTAGCTACAACTCAATTCAAATGCCTGGTAAACATCCTTTATGAATTTAGTAAAAGAAAATTATAATAATAATTTGTACACCTCTTTTTTTATTTTTAGCAACTTCACAGAGCAAAGTCAATGACAAAATAATGTCACAGAAAGCAATGACAGAATGGATGTTTAGCTGATCCTATTAGCCTTCTCTGCCAGAAAAGAGCAATCAATTTCCGAAACAGTTTGTTTAGTTAAAAGTTTATTCCTTTCGGTGATATCAAGTTAATTTCTCATTTCAACTTTTTTTTTTTTTCTATTCTCATTATAGGATTACTTAAAATTGTATGAAAGGAAAAGGAAATGATTACAAAGGAAATGGCAACCCCTCCAATTGCCACATGCAGTTTTATAGCTAGAGTAGAGCTTTCTCTAATTAAAAATCTGAAATTAAATTGCCTCCTCGGGAGGCTAATATCTTTAACATGTACAGTAAGGGATAATGACAGTAGATATTAGCTATTCTTGGCAGTTATCACATTTTCCTTATTAAGGAGTTTATTGTTTTTGGTTTTTATCAGCCCCTTTCACACTGGCACTCCTACCCAGGTCCTGACCCAGGTTCAGGCTACTAGAATTCTGCGCCGTGTGAAACCATGAACCCGGGTCGACACTAACTTGACCCGTGTTGGCAGAGACCTAGAATCTACCCTTTGGATGTTTCTGGAATCTATGCCGGGGTATATTCTGATGTCTTTCAGTATCTACCCCCACCTCCCAGAATATAGCCCACCAGTATTATGGCTTGAAGGTTGTAGTAAATGAATATAATTTACATAATCTACACCATTCACAACAAGATCTTGCGATTTCAGATGCATTTCTTCAGACCTAGTCAATACACATGAAATACATCGAAAGTAGCAATTGCCATCTCCCTTTTATTTATATAACCGTTTTGGTGGGGTCAATAGAGCAGGCTTGTCAAAATACATCGTCTTTGAAACCTTTAGCTGTAGATGCATCAGGGCTGACCTTCCACTGGATTGCTGGTCCTTCTGCTTTCTGTACAGCCCTATCTTCTGATGTGTTCTGGGCTGATTCATTTTCGGATGTTTTCGACTTCTTGTGGGCTGGTTCTTGAGATGACCTTTTTTGCTTCTTTGGTGGCGCTGCATCTGTAAGAATCACTTGTAGAAATATCTTCTTTGCTGTCCCCATTGTATACTTTCAGGTTTGACCCATGTTGGAGTTTGTTTAGTTTCTGTCCACTCCGCAGGTTTTTTTTAACCGTACCCTTCCTTTGTCAAGTGACTGCAAATTTCAAAAAGTCAAATGTTTTGTGGTTCTAGCTTTCAACCTATATGGTTGATCTTGCGGCGGTTCCTAATATAAACTGTTTACCCACATCCATGGTTTTGTCAGGGATGGGTTTGTCATACTGTTTCTTTTGCACTGCCTTGTCCTCGGCAATTGGTATGTAGCTCATTACACAATTCTTGTCATGTCCTCAATGAATTAATTCAGAACAGCCCATATTCAACAATGTCAATAGGTAACTTTGCCTTCCTCCCATACACTTCAAATGGGGTGAACTTGGTGGATAAGTTCACAGATGAATGGTAGGCAAACAATACTCCTGGAATCAGGTCGTCCTAGCTGTAACTGTTGTCACTGTTGTCACTGACAAGCTTCCTGGGGGCAGTTTTGAGCTGACATGGTCTGTTACTGCTGCAATATACTAGCTGTCATATGTTTCCTGCAAAGGACCAATTAGGTCAATCCCAACAAGACCATACTCTTGAAGGGGCAGTAATGGGATGAAATGGTGATGCATCTGATGATATTTTGGGGTTATACTGGAAACACTTTTCACATTTATTGCAGTATGAATCTGTTGTTTCAACATTTCGAATAGTATTTCTCTTTTTAGTTCAAAAGTGACCACCACTTACTGGATTACTGTGGAAGGACTTCCTTTTCCTTGTGAAACAGTGCTCCACCCTTTACACTATATGTCTTAACCACTTGCCTGAACTTTGACTTTAAGTTCTCTCTTCAGATTGTACATTTGTTGTGGGTACTTGTCATCTGCTGAAGTGAAGAAATGAATAAGATCTGCATGTAGAGTGACTGAACTCCTTTTTTATACTCCACTGTGTGTTGTACACATCTTGTAACAGTCACACTTTCTCAAACTGTTACCTTTTGATCATCATGAATTATTACCTTATTCCTACAATTTCCTGTCTTTACACAAAATTAACATAACATCTTATAGTACAATATATTTCAAACTGGATATCAATACATATGCATATATATATATATATATATATATATATATATATATATATATATATATATATATATATATATATATATGAATATGTATTTATTTAAAATATATTTAGAATATATCTGCAATATCCCAAAAATGGCCTCTTTCAGACATTTTGCGAAATATATAAATACTTTTAAGAATATATTTTTAAATTAATTAAAAAATATGTTAGCCATGCATTTAAATTGTCATACTATACTATATTTCAAACATCAAATACAGTGGGAAAGTATATTTATAAATATAATATTTAAAAAATATTGTACAATATATTTAAATATAGCAAACAAAAATGTACTTGTAAATGTATTTAATATGTGTTTATGGTATATATTTAAAATATACTTAAAATATAGTATATTGATATAAATATATTTTAAACTATATTTATGGGTAAAATGTATTAAGTATATGTAAATATATTAAAAATAAAACTGAAGGCAATATATCTAACAATGTACAGGGCTTGATATATACACATACACTGCTGTGTAAAAGTCTTAGACATGTTGCAAAAATCTGTCTAACAAGGATGAGCAATACTTGAAGATAATATCCTTAAGGAATAGAAAGAAGACAAGCGTTGAATTGACAACAGAACTGGCAGAAGGCACAGGTGCCGTTGTCTATCAAATCAACAATATGACAATAGAACAGAAGGACATCGGAATCTACCCTGGGGCATATTCCAGAAACTACCCCAGAGTAGATAACAAGCACCATTGTGAAAGCCTGAACAGATGAAAGGGTGTCCCTTCTTGGGCATTGTGTACACTGCACAATTTCTGCAGCTTCTTAGATTGCACATGTGCCTTAGCTTGAGATTTAACCTACCACTAGGTCCAGTACTTTATACAAATGTACAGGATAGCGCTTGACCATGCTGCTGAATTGATAATGCAGAGGAATAAATGTATAACTGTACAGTATCATTTGTAGTTTGTACACCTATATTGACTAGCTACATGCTCATGGAAACAATGTGTCTGGTTTTGATGACTATTTAATGATGTATTTATATTGTCTGTTTCTGTTTTAGCTAACAACAGGAAATCCAGTTTTCCATTTGTACTCGTAAAATTTAATTTTAGCTATTGAATATATAAAAATCCTTAATCTGATAAGCTTTTCTACAAGCTTGTCTGCAGAGAGTTTCTTATTTTTTTCTTATCCCTCTCTTTTAGGTGTGCTTATGGCTTGATGTTAGATATTAGAAAGTCTCTCTAAGTAATACTACGACCAGTTTATACAGTAATACAGTGAAATGACACCATACATACACAGCTTTAGAGCTTTAAATATAATTTCACTTTTAATATTATTATAAAACTTGATAATGCAATAGATGTGTACACTAAGGTGGGCATCAGTAAAGTAATAATGGGACACGGTCTAGGGTGTAATAACCTTGTTTTACCTTTTTTTCTTTTTTTTTTTATTGGTTCATTTGGGTTTATGCCCGAATTTGTGCAGAGTAGGGGCTCCACATATATTATTTGAAGTGACAAATAATCTCTCTCTCTCTCTCTCTCTCTCTCTCTGTGCCCAGAAATACCAGCATCGGTTTTACAATTGTGCCTATTTGCTTTGTGCTGGGTAAGGTTGCCCCAGCGGTTAGGAAACTTGGCTTGTGCTTATGATATCTACAATTCAAATGGCTGGGCACTTTTGATAACTTGTCGTTTTCACATTTCAAATGTGTTTTTGTTTCAGATATTATACACAGTAACAAAGAAAGATTTGAAGAATTCCAACAACTAGATCCATACAGCACCTTTCCAGTGTGTTAGTGCCTCAAAAGTGGCAAAACCCATTAACTTCTTTTCCTTCTTTCCAGAAACCTCTCTGCTGCAGTGTGCTGTAAACAGTGTTGTAATCGCTTTCTTATACATGTACTGTAGAATGCTATGCTAATAACTAAAATGAATCAGCTGTGGATTTAATAACCAAACCACAATTGTCTGTGGAGCACTGGGAACTTGCATTTGCTGAAATTAACTTGCTACAGCCCTTTGTTTCAATCCTGTAAATTAATATGGTTCATGTAATTTTGGCATTCCACATAATACACTATAAATACTGCTGGCATGTTATGTGTTATGTGTTATGTGTGGTGTTATAAATGTAGGGTTACAAATGTTTTAGTTTCTATGTATTTCATATGAAAATGTCAGTTCAATGTATTGTCCAGGGCCCAGTTTTAAGTACTAAACATAACAAGAAGTGCTATATATTTTGCTGTCCCCTTTATGTGGGGTTTTGAAGGGAGTTTGAACTGGGGCTGGCTGGACTCAGTTAGAGCAGGCCAATGAAGAAAAAGTGGGAGCAACTGACATTCTTTTTAAGAAAACAATAGCCCTAGTGTTTGTCTTTAAAGTGACTGATGCACACAAAGCTATTATTTATTGCCATTGCCAAACACTTTTTTCATGCACGTATGTGACTGCAGTGTTGTGCTGTGAAAAAATAAATATTTGGATGAAACATTTATTTTTAAATACACAGGCTGACATACTTTTTGTTTTATATTTTGTTATACTTGCTGTTCCTTTTTCAGTCGCGCCATCTGTGCCTTCATCAAAATCGCTCAAATCTAACATGCAAATGAGGCCACACCCCTAAAGTTATGCCGATCTACCATTAGCGCACATGAAAAATGAGGCAAAGCATGTCACCAAAATCATTACAGGGCAATTGCAGTTTGCTCCCATTTGAACTATTGCCCCAACGTTACAAGTTTGCCCAATCATTAAAATCCATCTCCTATAATACAAAATACAGCTTACAAATTGAAAATCACATGGTGTATGTGTGATCTCTACACACATGTGCAGGTATTCCATGATATTTTTATTAACAGTGCATATAAGATATAATTTATTAATGCTTTTTCACTGCATATCTTTTCATATAACAAATCCTTAGGACAGGGTTATTTAAATGAACTTAAATCAAGAGGAATACAACCTAATAAGGGAAAGTGGAAAAGCCAGCTCATATGCAACCCGTCTAAACTGTAATAATATGGTTGGGTAATAAAAGGTTTGACTATATGTTAGACTGCAGGTATGCTGGAAATTCATATTTTTATTTTTTATTGTACAACATTATCTTTGAAATGACTTATAAATAAGAATGCATGAAGGAAAAACAGTAGTACTGTTCTTACTGCAAGCTACTTTCCAATGTTTTTACATGTGTTTTCAGGAGCTTTTTGGTCATCAGCAATAGTCCAGTAGTATCTTCAGCATGCACTGTATGCAGGAAGAATGTCCCGCTTGCTACCAACTACGGAACATGTATTGAATGCTGGGGATTAAGGGAGCTGTTGAGGGTCACAAATCTACACTTCTCTTAGTACATCAGCTAATTAATACTGAGACATTCCTAGCCCTAAAGCAAGCAGTCATTAAAGTGTCAAAATACTGTATCAAAATAATGTTTACATAAATATTGTTTTCATTCTAATTAAGTGTTAATGAATGACATGGAGGTCTCTAGCTGACAGATAATGACCTGCAGGTAGCTATAGTGTGCAATTTGAAATTGGCATACCAGTATACAGTTCTTTGGTAGAATAGAGTGAAATGGTTGTTTTACTGTGATCCAGCTTGATAATGTCAATTTTGCACATTTGTTGATTCTAGTGAAAGTCATATTGAAGTGGTTGTGCTGTTCTTCACAAGGTGATGTGAAACAATGAGAACCTTCAGGAAGCAGGTGTTTGAATTTTGATGAATAGTATTTGCACATCAACAGATGGTTTAATAAAAATGTATAGACTACAACCTGGTTCACACATTACACATTAAGATAAAGTTCTAAACTGAATGTGACAGTTTTGACACTAGCTAGTGATCAGCTAAAACATAAGCATTTGTTATTCATTTATTTATAAGAGGCTTTCGCGACATACCTCTCACAGCTGCTGTAGTTACAGCTGAAATCTTTATTAGCAGATTTACTCCAGGGTATGAATTGTAATGTAATAAAAATGAATCGCATTGAAGCCTGTGGTATTAACTTTCAGCAACTAGCAAAGTTCATTTCTGTATTAAATATGCAAACTACCATGCTTGTCAAAACAGTTGCCATGTGGTCTGTATTGCAGATTTGTGATAATATTCTTACAGAAGAAAATATTAAGCCACTGCTAACACAAATAAAAACAATTCTAGGAAAAGTAAAAGTCGGTTTTATTTATCACAAATTATACTTCCATAACTAAAGGGAATATTGCCACTATGGAAAGTCTCAAGGCAATGGTGTTTTTCTTCATTGCCTAATTCCAACTTTCTGACTTATACACCATGTTCTGTGCTTCTCCCCACTTCCTCACAGAGTGAACCCATCCGGGCTCATCTTCTCTAAAACAGTGGCTCAGTAGCCTGTATATCAATAGGATTCATGTTTGTCTTTATGTGCGCAAAATACACAATGGAAATATTACAGTTTCTGTCCATCTGGCTGTCAAACTATACATGTCTTCATCATACTTGCTTATCTTGCCACAAGTTGGATGGAAGGCTGTTTATCCAAATTCTGATGCAGAATAGGAAGTGAGCATGAGGCTCAGGTGAGTCCTTATACATTACTGTGCATCCACCACAAGTAAAGTGAAAATAAAGTCTGGAAAACAAGATCAACAGAAAAATACTAAAACATTTGACAACATTGTTATAATAATCATATGTCAGAAAGAGATTTTAAAAGCTATTTATGTTATACCTTTCAGCCTGATAAGTAATTGCCAATGGTTGCAGGATACGTCATCAGTTTAAAGTTGTTTTTTTCTTTGGCCTTCCCCTGTGAGATTTTAATTTTACCCTCCGCCCCCCCAGACTCTGGTCTATCTCTGTGCCCTGAAGACAGTATTTATTTATTTATTTATTTATTTAACCATCAAAAGTTTGCCAATTTTACCTTACATTGCAGGAGCCCCTGGAAGGGGATATTTATAAAAACAAAAATTTCCATATACATATTATAAATACTGAAAATGAAATAATTAAAGTGATTTTTATAGAAAACACAAAATCATAATATTGTTAATGTTTTAATGAAAACGGTTCATTTTATCAGATTTATATGTTGCTTTTTAATTTAGAAAATTATTACCTTATACAGCTTTGTACAGGGGTACCACACCTCTCACCAGTATTCTGTACATAAATTTTCTCCATTCTCTAACTATAGCTGGACTGGTGTGATGCTACTGTCTAAGCCTTAATAAGCAAGTAATATTTTTGTTTGAGAACCATTGCTTTCTCTGTTATTGGATAAAAAACAAACAGAATAAACGGCAAGAACTTTTAAAACATTTTGTACATTATTCAAGCTTAGTAGCCTCAAACACAAACCTTTCAAATAAAAAAATTAAAAATAAGACAGAAAAAGAAACGTTTATACCATGGTTAGCTGATATTGAAATAATTAAACCCAGCCACCACTGGCGAGACCCTGGAAATTCATTAGATTTCACTGGTGAGCTGAACCCAAATCCTGGTGTCCGCAAGAAAAATGTCAAAACATATGAAATTAAATTGGCTTTTCCCCGGGTGCAGATGAGATAAACTGGTTTCAAATTATTTCAAGAGTGCCAATGGACTTGCTGCCCCAAGGCTATTTTATTTCCCTTTCAACACTTCTCTCAAAGAGCAGGTTTCTTAAGCTGTATTCTAAAAGAAGTAACACTTTGTTTTCTTACTGTATTTATCCACTGGAAATATTTATCATTTGACATTTTTTTTTTTAAAGCTCTTAAGAATAGTATGACTTGTTGTGTTTTAATGTGTCTGTTTCACAGTCTAAAATACTTAAAAATGAGTCGCTGCCGCTCAAGCACTCACCTAAATAAATAGATGTATCTCATCCATGTATTTAAAAGACAAATATGTTTCAATTTTGCTTTCTTTTTAATTTGAAACCATTTCAAAATGTTTTCCTGTAGTTTACTGTTATGTGTTCAAAAATAAATCAGTTATTCTCTACTTTAGTATTATAATGAAGGGACCTTGTCACAAACGCATTATTTTCAAGTGCACACTATATCACAAATTACTTGGAAAAATGAAACTGCAAAACATTGCCACAACCATTGTTGTGTTATGAGGGAGTTTGTAGGGAACAAGGCAAAGAATAATTCAAAGAGCAAGGCTATTGTGTGATATGATTTGAGAAACAGTACTAAAGTAGAACCCCAAAATGTGAATGGTGGTGAATACTTCATAAAGATAACTGATTATTTCGTGGTGGCTTTTATTAATTTAAGAAAAGTTTTGGGACAACTCTGGGGAACAAGCCTTGCAACTTAATTGATCATACAGACCACAAGAACAACAGAAACCAAAGAAAATGATGCTGAAATATAGTTGTACCAAATTCACTTACAGTGAAAATTGCCTCAGTGTCCTTAAGATTTATGGATGGAAGGGCAGGGATGCTGGTTATTTTTTGGGTGCTTGAAACAAGAAGCTTTTGATTAAGGCTATCCGTCCTGGTCATATTTCTTTAAAATAATTCATGAAAGTTCTAAATTTTCATAATTTTCTCAGATCTAAAATATATACATGCAGTTGTATGTGTGACATGCAAATGTATTGGGGTTTATTCTTTTTTTTTCTGCTATGTACTGTACAATGCTTTGTGATACTTTATATAAAAAGCACTATATCAATGCAATAAGTAAATAAATAAATAAATAAATAAATAAACCCTGAACACATGCGTGTGCACAATCAAGATTAACTAGAAGAGTACAGATCTTAATAAAGGCATAACAGATTCAGACAGGTTCATAAACAGCTTCTTCTAAGTAATAAGTAAGGACATTATTTTAGTTTTTCTTTTTTTCTCAAGAAACGAGTTATGAGTAATAAGTTACTTTTTTTTTTTTTTTTTTTTTTTTTTTTGTAATGTGCCCAATACTGAAACCATACAGAGCTACTGGGTTTAAACTAGTCAACATAATCCTAAAGATTAACATATGCATGGGTAGCCAAAACCAGCTTTAAAAATGGTGAAATGACGCACCACTCTATTATGATGCAGTCACAAAATAAATCTTACCTTCTCTACACATTAGATCTGACAATCTACAACTTGCGGTACTGCAGTTTATAACATGTAGACAAAATCCACTTAAAATTAAAAAATGTGCTGCAAACTGCAATCTTTTTAAATATTAAATATTGAATATAAAATACCAAATCCATCATATAATAATTGAAATTGTTTTAAAGAACAACCGTTATGATTTATTTTCTTACCATGTCTTACCTTTTTAGGTGATAAATCTTATTTTTGTATTGTAATAACATATTTGTTTTAAAATTCTATACATCGCTGCTTTTTATTTAAATGTATAACATTTCCAGAATTATAAATGAAATACATGAATAAATAAATGAGGCATTTCAAATATAGCATTTTAATGTCTTTGTAGGGTACTTTATTTGTACTTAACCTATAATTTTGGAGCAAGTGTATGCATTATCACAGACTTGCCCCACTTTAGTATGCAACATTATTTGCATTTGCACATGACTAAATCACCAAAACATAACATAAAAAGCTACTGTAATTAAGCTATTCTGCATATAATACTGAAGATAATCTCAAAAATGAATCATACAGAGCGGTAGCTAAAAGCAGCTATAAAAATTGTAAAATACGGCGCGTTACTCTCCGCGACAAAACTGAAGTCAATGCGATATTGAGTTTAGTTAACATGTCCTGCATCTTCTGCATGCTAGAGGGCGTTATCTGACTAGAAACTGGTTCGTCAAAAATTGCTACTGTTTTGCTGAAACTCGTGACTCCCAAAAGCTTAGACTGAGTTAATCATTTTTATACTGTATGAGTAACAGATCGAATTTCCCGAACCTACAATATATTAAGAAGTTGAGAAACACTTTTGCTGAAGAGATGGGTAAATGCAGCATGCTACAGTCCAAAGGAAGATAGTTTGATGATATTATATCCTCAGAGTCGGTGGGTGCTCGGGGGCTAGAGCAGAATGGGATAAAATAGGGGATGAGGAGCATCCGGTAGGAATTTGGACAACAACCGATTTGCTACAACATTACCTAATAGGAAAAACTGTGTTTGTAAAATGTGTTTTTAAAATGTGTATGCACACCAACAGTAGGCAGAACAAATAAATAAATATCCCACTTCTCATCTGATGTTTCATTTGTTGTGTGTATATATGCAACCTACCGTAGTTGTAAATACAATTTCATCATTTATTTTCACTTACCGTATATATGTGTGTATGTTAAAAACTGAGAAGTAATGACTGTGTTTCTCAACAACACATTTCACAAGGGTGACAAATGTCGACAGTGTACAGTAAGAATTCAAATTCAGGACTACTGGTGAGTACAGTAATAAATCGTATGTTATGTATTTTGTTTATCTAGTATAACTATTGTGTGAAATTTGCTTTCCCTTTTAGAAGCAATAACCTAGATCTGCAACTAAAATAAATGGACTCACTAAGATGTATTATTGAAATGAGCCCATTTTATGAATGTATGTCAGAGCCAGAGAAATGTTTCCTTTAGGGGATTAAACTACTGGGGAAGACAGGTTAAATGCTAGTGAGATGCCTACAACAGGGTCTCAAACTGGGGCTTAGCAACCACTGGGAGGTCACAGATGGGTTTTATGGGATTTTTGAAACATCCACATCAAAAGAAGATAAACTTGGTTCTTTATTTTCATTTTTATTATACCTGTAATGAATATTTTGTAGATAGTTGTGTTATAAAAGCCCATCTCTTTAAGAATAATGATATATAATATAATGTGTAATGTTATCCAAGTACAGGTATAGATGTATTTCTATACTATATTAAAGGGTATATCTGGGGGGGGGGGGGGGGGGCGGGGCGGGGGTCATGACCAACCAAATTATTTCAAAGCGAGGCCTGGTTAGAAAAGAACAACTGAGAGTCTAGACCAGCTGTGGCTTATTTAGCTTTATTTAGTCGTTCTATTTATTCTGCCTGTTATTTGAGACAATCCCTGATATATTGGAAATAAAATAAGACCATTTAAGATTCATGAAGTACAAATAACTAACTAACCCTTTTTTTCAATACAACATTATGTGCAGTGTCTTAGATAGAGGTAATGTCATGTTGGAAACATGGTGTCATTATATTCTGCATTACCAATATTCATTTTAAGAGTATATTGCCATCTGATAAAAATCAGAATTAAAAACACATTTGACGTGACACAAATGAAGATATATTGTGTTATTAAGGATCTAGGGACAATTCAAAATGCAATTACCTGCACCTTGATGGCAAATTATGTAAAACATTAATCAAAATGTTGATAAATATTGCTATCTGTAACAGACTATATGTATCCTTTTGTAAGGGAAATTACAGTTTATTCATGGATGCGCTTAGAATTGTTAAAATATTTGGCGTCAATGTGAGATAAAGGGGGATATTTGTGCTAAATTCCAAGGGTAAACTCTTGCCTTACTGTTATGTAAATTGAGCCTCCTGCCTGGCACTGCAGAGTCTGAGGAATGCAACACTCAGCTGGATGTAACTTTCGCTTAAACCCCAACCCTAGTGGCACAGCTAGAGTGCAAATGCAGGTCCCTTTAATGCAGAAGATAAACACTTTAACAAAATACAATAAGTCAAAACATTTGATATTGCTTTACATTAAGCAATACTCTTGTTACAATAATCTTGCTGTTTTAAACTGTACCGTGCAATTTGCAAACATGAAAATGATTGTCAGCGAGCCTGGCATTAGGGGTTGGAAACACAGGCGGCTACCTGGGGCGTCAAATAATGGGGGCAGAAAAAAAATGTGTAAACGATACTGTCCTGTGAAAATTACCCCTTTTAAGATAAATATTATCTGTCATTTATATCCCCTTTGGTCACAATTTTTAATAACTTTGTACTTCAATTTTTAGAAATTTTCAAACACTTTGTATGAACTCTATGGACCGAGAAGTTACCCAGTCAAAACTTTGAAAAAAAGTATTACACATTGTAAAATACATCCACAGATAGGAAACTTAACATTGTACAATTATACATGCAGTGACTGACAGGGATATAATTAAAATAGGGCCATATTGTATGTCTGTATTTCTAGACTCTCCCACAGTATTTTACACTGTGTATATGATATCTCCCTTACTAATATGTTGCAGATATCTGGCTAAATAAACAATATATTTAGTGATGTTGATGCCCTATATACACATACATCTAAGTAAGGTAGTTATTGCTATTTCATTCAAACATTAAGGCATTTATAATTATTCACAGGGGAGATGGATTACAAATGTTTTATTCAACTCAACACTAGCATGGTTACAATGACAGAAGTGGGGTTTAACAAATGGATAGATAATTTACCATATGCAGGCAGAGATTAATAGAAATGTGGTTTTGTTGGCTGCTGGGAGCTGTTTGAAACTAGGGCACTGTGTGTCCTTTTGGTGTAAGTCTACATTGTTAAATGTCAATAGAATCTACATCATAGACATACCCTGAGAAGCAGTGCACCAACAAGAACAAAATATGTATTTTAATTGATATGACACCAACCCCTTTGGCTTGTGTCACTCTGAAGAATTCCCACATTTCCTTTCAACACTGTCTTGCTTTGCCCTTTCTGAAGGCCTGATGGATGTGTCTCACACCAGCCTCCGAGTCTCCTTGCTCGATTCCTTTCTAGGACAGCACTGTTTGCCTTTTGTCTGCACCTTGATTACATTGATATCATTTTCCCATTGTGCCTCTTGTGTCATTCTCTGTTGACAGTTCCTTTTAATGGTAACCCAGCCGGCATCCTTGAGGAGGTGCTGAATCCATTGATTGGTTGGGTGTGTTAATGCAGAGCCTTCAAATGACATGCAGACTGAGCTTTTGTGCTGCAGCAACTGGCAGCTGGAAAAAAAAGCTGGTGAGAGGTTCTATTGAGTGCAGATGACAAACAGTGACCGACATATACTGACAATGTCACTTTGTGAAAAACTAAGGACAGTAAAAAAATGAAAAAAGTGAACAAAAGTTTTTTTTTTTGTTGAGATTTGAAGCAATTTAGGAAAAGTACCACTGACTTGATGTTGGTTAATCCTGAGTATCAAAAGCACCTGCCAACTTCAAACTGATCTCATCCACTTCATACTGCAAATAGACCAAATGGTAATAGCACGTATGATAAGAGCCAATGTGGGTCATTTTATTTATTTATTATCTGTAAATAACAGTGTAATTTTACAGACAGTTTCAGAATAGCAGACAGAATAAGTACTCCTGTTATTTAGGGTGAAGATGGTGTAGTAAAGGTTGTACATCATACATAATGACTATAAGTTAGTGTTTTTGTACATTAAGTTTAGTTTGGTTTAAAAAAGTACTCAGCTTTCTAAAATGTAGTCACTGTTGCTTAATTCAAAGCTTATTGTATAAAGTGCCTCTATAGTGATGTCTTTCAACTTCAGTTTAGTCTCCCGCACAACATCTGTCATCACAACTTGAATATTAACCACTTCCCTAAATTGATTGTACACACAACAGCTCAATCTTCCTAAGATCTTAGCAGCCTGAGGTTTACACCAGTATGAACCTAATCATTTCACACAGATGGAGTATGTACATACAGGTAATTTTAATTAACATTTTCAGTATGAGGTCTCAGGTTGATGAAGGTGTTCATCAGTCAATTAGCCTAATGAAAATATATATATATATATATATATATATATATATATATATATATATATATATATATATATATATAGTACATATCTACATATTGCATCCAAAACAGAAAAGCTGGTATTAGAACTCAATAGAAGAGAGTCAAGATAAAAGGCACACCAATTAAAAGGCAACATGCAATATTAGTTGTTCTCATTAATGCTAAGCTAGCTTGATTTTTAATGAGAAATTCAGAACAAGCCTGTTACTTTTGATAAGTGTAAGCATCTGACTTACAGGTGCCCTGAATGTTTGCTCATTGTGTAACATTTAGCTGTATTTGGGGCTCCATTCAGTTTGCTTCATAATATATTGCTGTTAGAGCTTAGGTATTGTTTTCACCCTGTTCTAGCTATTGCAATTGTAGCTGAAAAATAGTCATTAGGCAAGGAGACAACACTAAAGATGTCAAATTTAGACTCAACATCTTGCAACCAACTCTAGATAATGGTGTCAACATACAATGTAGCCTATTGACAATTAGCACTGTAACTATTGTATCGTAAATCATTTCCTTGTTTGTTTGAGAAGCTTCACCCTTTCTAGAAAGGATCTACTGCTTACCAACTGTATGTTTGTGTATACAATTTTTACATTTGGTAGCTAAACCCAATTAATTTAAAAGCTTGAATATATTATAACAAATGCAGGATTACTACAATATTCTTAAAGTTTTATATCATAGAATAAAGACACAATTCAAGTGAATAAATGCATTGTTATACACACTACCTGTATTGCAGTGGTCCTGGTGGGTAGCTCCTATAAGGGTGATTAGTCATGTTGATTCCCTGTGTTCAGGCACTAGTTTCTGGACCAAGGAATCTATGGGCAGCTGATCAGTTTTGAGCTCAACTCGCATCAGGGGCAGCATTTGCTATGGAGCAGTTCCCCCAGACAATCTATATGGCATTACGTCTTCCTTTTTGACCCCCCCAGACACAAAATAGAATAACATACAAGATGGTTGAAGTTTTCTTCACAAACAAATTTTCAAACATCATTCTTTTCCCAGATCCAGAATTAAGTCATCGACGGATGCTATGTGATGTAATTGCTCGCGCTCAGAGTCTAACGGCATCAGCATCTGCATCATTCATTCATTTTTGATTGACTGATTAATAGTTCATCATTGTCCAGTGTCAACAACACAGAATTACATTCTATTATTTATGTAACAATATTATATTATTCATATCTTGATGAGTCAAAGGGAAACGGTTTTTACTATTATTATGACATTGCCTGATAAATTAACTGTAGGATTGTTGAATAGTCCATGTGGCGTAGAGTCGGACTCGAAACTTGTTGTTGGAGGCGGGGCGCCATTCAAGCTGACAGGGAATGGATTGGCTGGTGCGGAGAGAACTGAAACAGGGCCAGCAGTTTGACTGGCTGGTTTTGATGCAGGGTGTTGTTTGAATCCAGTTGATGACAGAATTGTGGACCAATCTTGTCTTTCCTGTTGATTTGCTGTCCAGTAGCTGAGCATTGAGCCTTCATTATAGTGTCCTGTCGCTGACATGATTTCTCTTGTCTCTAGACCAGCGTCAGAAGGTATCGATCAGTGCATTTACACAAACATAAGAATTCCAATATTTTTCTGAAAATGAATTCCGATATCAAAAGTCATGTAAACACAGTTTTTGGAAAATGTATCGGAATATTCCGAAAGTCAGTTTTTGGAAAACAGCTGTTGGATGGACGCTCTAAATTAGTTAGACTGCATTGTTACTCCTGGCTCTTTTGTAAAGCCCATGCAATACATGACATGTTTTCTTTTTTTTTTTTTTTCAATGATCTGAAATAGGAGTAGTCTAATGTCCCTACCTGCTACTTTAAAATGATATATATATATATATATATATATATATATATATATATATATATATATATATATATATATATATATATATACACACACACACACACATTTTGTACCGCTATTTTTTTGCAATTATATTTAACTGTGATATCAGAAACTGGCTGCAGAGCAATCCAGTTTGCATATATTTCTGCATGTGCAAGAACTGGATCCAGTCCTGTTTCGAGACAGCATTTAGATTTTATAAAAGAACATAAGAAAGTTTACAAACGAGAGGTGGCCATTCAGCCCATCTTGCTCGTTTGATTTAATATACAATGTTAATTTTGAACCCTAAAGTAAAAACAGTTTTGGAGCCTCCAGTGGTCATGCCCTTGAAAAGTGCTGCATGTTCAATAAATTTTGTTTTGTATCTGTTTGACATGTCTACAGAATTACTACTATGAATTTCCAGTCAATACATTTATACCAATGGAATGGGATTTGTCATTTAACATTAAAATAAAACTTCTGCAGGATAGTCCTTACCTAATGTGTACTTTGAAGTCCCCTGATTTCATTAGAAAGCTTTTAAAGTACAGTAAGTAAAAAAGAAAAAAAAAAAGAAAAAAGTGCTATTGGAGTTACCCACTTGGAAAGCGAATAACCCAAAGCCTCGGGATTATGTAGAAACATCAAAAGGCAAGCAGCCAGGATGTGCAATAATGTTATATAGTAATTATTTTACTGTCAAATGATCTCTCCATGATTGAAATTGTTTAATCAATTATACAATATTCTTATAACCTAACCTTAGTTCATGGCTCTGCAGTGGCTTTAAACCTGTCAACATGGAATTGTAAATTCCGTTTTTATTCAATGGAAGCATTCTCCAATTGCTGTTTAGTTGGTTTTCCTATTGCTGGTGCAGTTTAGGTCATTACTATATTTAATGGCTTTATTTAATATGGAAAAGGGTTAATTAATGACTGAGAGTAGTGGCAAACCCATTGTTCTAAATAATGGATTTGATTTATAACACATTGAATTTTAACAGGATTTTTTTTTGGAATTAAAATATTTTGGACCTTCAATTATTTCAATAAAATTAATATGAAACTTAACTCTATATATAAAGCATATAGAGGGGTGACAGCATCAGCGCGGGCAGAGCAGAATGAGTGTGGCCTAGGCTAACCGGGGCCGGGAATAATCATCCCAATAAACAGAGGATTAGAGTACCTGCAAATTGTGTATCCTTCCTTCATTTTCCACCATACACTACAATATTAATTTGGCTTGTGGGCATTTTAAATAATCGTTACCGGTATGAGGTGAAACACAAATAACATGGTCTACTAATTATGGACCCCGGCAATCGCATTATAGCAGGGTAGCACTGTTTAATGTTTTCACTGTGGTAACATAAAAAAAAAATTAAAAACAAGTTTATAACACTGTAGCAGGGCGGTAAGAAAGCCCTGCTGTTTAATCATATTGTTTGTTTATTTTTAGAATGGGGTCTCCCCCTCCGCCCCTGTTTTATTATGTATTTGTTTATTTTAGATTTGTGTATAGATGACGGCGAACCGCAGTGCGTTTTGTTTTATTATTGTTTTGCAGCATGGATGGGAAGCCCCATCCGCATTATAAGACCTGTGCAGAAGGTGGCCATTTCCTGAATTAATTAAGTGATTGATTTGTTGCTAATTGGGAGATGGTCACCTGCATAAATACATGCAGCTCTCTACACTCAGGGAGGCTGTATGGAGGCGAGAGCGAGATATTGATATTGATATTGATATTGATATTGATAATACAGGAACAGTGACAGCAATCTGCCCAGCCTGACCTGTGTGTAGTTTAGTATTTAGAATTATTTTGTTTAATTGTTTTATTTTGCTCTGTGAGCAGTATTTATTTTTGTTTAAATATTGTATTTGTTTTTGTTTGCTTTAAATGCCACTGCACTGTACCTTTGTTTTTGTTGTTCCTCCTTCTGGTCTGAGTCTCCGCAACGCCATTTCCTGCCACAAACACAACTGTGATATTTTTTTTGATTGACTGAATCTTGCTGACAAGCTCCAAAAACATGCTGGATAACTAATTGTCAAAATTATTATGATTGACATATTCAACAGAATCGTGTGAGTATAATGTTACTGTCCACACCTCCCCTGGATTCAGGAATGTAATGGTTTTTACCAAGTACAATTTCACTGAGAAGCCAGCAATAAAAAGGGATTGCAGAGAGAAGGCTCACATAAACAAAGGGTATATTGGTTTTGTGTCTCCCAAATTCCCATGCGTCAGGGATTAGGAGTGGTGAAATAATTATTGTGAACTGTTAACCCAGCTCTAGATGTTAATGAGGCTTGGCTAATAGAGAAGAACCTGATTTTTTTTTTTTTTTTTTTTTTTTTTTTTTTTTTTTTTTTTAGCAAGAACAGATCCAACAGCTTCTTAGTGTCACACACGAATCAAGGCCAGGTCAAGCCAATTAGCAGTGAACCAATCAGCTGGCAGAGGGAAGCTGAGACAGCCCAGCTGTGGTCTAGAATGAGATCTCTTCACAGAAATGACATCCCCTGATGCTTTCATATCCTATAAGTCTTAGGTTCACTGAAAAAGAACAAAAAATGGCTCAAACCCAAATCTTCCTTTGTCACTGGCTTTTCATTGCTGAAGAATTGAAAGTATGTAAAAAGCCATAGTGGAGCCCTATTTCAATTACCCATTCTTTAGATTATTATTCTTAGCTTGTACTGTTTGTATTTAATCATTACTAGTTACATTGTTTTCGATAATCATACAAAAATATATCCCCCTTTTTATTTTTTTTACAGTAATCACTCCATTATAGTAACAGTTAACATAAAATTGCAAGTCCTTTTAAGAAAATGTTACAAAAACAGCTCAAGGTTTGGCTATCCTGTTGATACCACCGTAATGTTGTGTCATTTTCCAGATCGAATGACGTTTTGAGATGTACAGAACATGCTTTTTTGTAATACCTTGATGAAGTGGCAAGAACTGATTCACAGTGGAACCCTTCTGATTGTCTGACAGGATTGCATTTTTGACATGGCACTGAAAGAACATGTACAACAATTGCTTGTAATTGTCAACAAATACTGAAGGCTGATTTAATTATGAGAAAACAATTTACATGTAAATGAATTCACAACTGGATTACAATAACCAAATATGCAGAATACAGACATTCAGCAGTGCAATGTAAGTTTTTGTTGGTTGTTAGTATTTTACATTATGTACTTCAACATATGGCGTTGTTAAGAAAATATGTAAGTAAAATATCTGAATATAATTTCTGAGTTAAAAACAAACGTAAGCTTTAAACACTGTGACAGGCATCAGGAAAGCCCTGAAAACTGAAGTGTATTCATAATTTTCCGTGGATGTCACGTCTCTGCATTTCTGAATTTTTAAATAAAAAACAATAGGTGTAATGCCCATTTGCTGCTCAAAGGTAATGGCTATCAACACAAAATGTTTATCAAAAACGGTTGCTTTTTAATTAAAATTTTAAGAAAAAGAAACACCACATGTGTAAGACAAGATGATTGAGATAATGTTTTCAGTCTGTGAAAAAGTGGTGAAATTAACCAGAGGGATGCAGTGACGCTGAAAGACACAGGAATGGCACCTCTACTGTCAGCTTCATTTTGGAGCTTATCTTGGAGCTCTGCACATAAGTCTACCACAGCCCGCATGTTAAGAAGGACTGAATGGTGAAAAAATGTGACCTACATACCATGGCCTCAGAGTAGGTCCTACTCATTTGCTTCATGATGCACTCTTAATAGTGTAACTGTACCTGTAAACCAGGTTGCATAAAGTACATTTCTGTTGTGAAGTTAAAATTATACTTTGTAGCATACACACTTAAACATGCTTAAAATCTCATTACAACCATCTTGTCTCAAACACTGCGATTCACTAAATCATCTGTCAACAAATTCTGAACCCTATATCATTACAACCTGCATTTTTCACAACCAAGCACAAAGGTGGGCATTGGGAGTAGTTGACTTTCCTTAGCTGAATAATGTATTTGTTCTGTGAAAGTGGATTTAAAAAAATGTTGGACTTTGCATGGGTACATGTTTTTTTTTTTTTAATTTATTGTCCAATTATTATTTCCCCCTCACCACAGCAATTCCCACACAGCTCAGAACTGAAGGTTCAGCCAGTGTCCTCCGATCCCACGGCCAAGAACTCGAGAGCGGATGTCAAAATCAGAGCGCAAGTAGTTGTAAAAAGCCATGCTCTTAAGAGTGATGTAAAAAAGAAAGCAATAATCATACTTACAAAGGCACTCATAATACAATGTTTACAGTTTTTAGTTTTTTTTCCTGATGAGTGAAAAAGCCTGTTGAACATTGTCTTTCAATTTGACTGTTAAAATGTTTATTCATCATTATGTAAATCAGGTTTGTAGTGTCAGTATAAGACACATTCTGTGGGTTTAGAAAAGCAGCTGCCAATTAATGGGGATGGAAGTCTGGACCGGGAAGCCAGGATGCCCGCGGCCTGGAATGAGCTGCAGGAGGTTAGGCGCATAGAGATGATATTCTCCACCAACAGTGTTCAGAGAATTGAAGCCGAGCATTCTGAGAAACCTATTTTCAAAACAAGCAATCAGAACAAAATAGTTCTTCAATGTGATTAGCTTAACGTTCGCTCAAACACTCTGTCAAATTCTTACCATTGTAGGAAATTAAGTCAGCAGAGACCAATACTTTTTTTTTTAGTTAATTTCCTTCAATATTTACATTATGTACTAAAGTGACCACATATCAATCAAATAAACAAATATTGATCTTCAATTTGAATACTTCTGCCAGACATTGTAAACTCACCACAATGCAGATCCAAACTGAATAGCTGTTTTAAAGTACAGATGATAGTATTACTACTGTTATCATTACCAATCACATAGATGGTGTGATGCATGTTTCATTTGGAGCTGTAGCATAATTACGTGGTTATAATTAGATGTTTTACTGGATACTTTATGTGGGGTTTGTTCTCTAGCTGTTCTCATTAGCAGAAACAACCTAGAGCGATGTATGGTATTTACTATAACATACTTTATAGATCCATTACTGAAGGTTTGCTCAACAATAATTTACAGGCTTGTTTTACCCTGTATGGAATTATTTTTCTTATTTAAAAAAAAAAAAAAAATTTATTCAGATACAACAAATGAAATTGGACTGTTTTAAATTTTGTCCAAAGCTATATACATTTTACAATAATCTATGAATATTGCCACCAGTTTTTAACACTGAAATCCATTGCCTCTCTGCACTTGTTCATTTTGGCAGATGTCCTAGGAAAAGCCTGTTAGAGTGTGTAAAATCTATTTATTATGTACACCTGAAATTCCCATCAGTATATTGACCTAAAGAACGACCTTGAAAAAGGCACCCTTGTGCTTTCTGAAATTGTGAATTCATTGACTGTTTTTGTAATTTTGTATTACTGTGCATATATTAAACAGCTAGAGGTAAACGAAACACATTTGGACAGGTTAAAGTGCATGGAGATGTCCCCTATAAAATAAATAAATAATGTACACAGGGTTTTTTCTCTTTACTACAGAGCTGATAATTTAATATACTTCGTTGCAGGCAGTCACAGATTTCTCAAAGTTCCCAAAGCTATTGTGTGCACCCTGATCATCCTCTATTTCATCAGCAAATTCTTGAGTGTGTTCTGCTTACCATCTCGTAATGCTTGTGACATCTGTCAACAAAAACTATATGTATATACACTGTAAAACCAAATGTTTAAGAATTAAACATACATCTACTGGAACAGATTTAAATACAGTATGTTTTTTATTTTATATGTTATATAGTGTATATTCACTACAGAAACAACAGATTTAAGTGTTGCATATGCCCATATATATATATATATTATATATATTTTATATATATAATAATATATATATATATATAATATATATGTTTATAAACGCTTATGCGATGAAAAAAAATGTAGAGTACTGGTACATCTCAGGATGAGTCCTAGGATTCTATGGCAAAAGCAGTATGCAACTTTATCAACTGAGTTACAGTAAATAATGACAATTGTTTTACACAGATGTAGATAACATACAGGAGTCTACTTTATCTCTGAACTGGAAGCTTACCAAAATTGATTTCACTATCTTTCCACTGGAGCTTCTTTAGGTATCTTGAAAACAACATATTCTTTGAAAGTGTGCAGACCTGTTTCAGTGTCAACCCAGGAAACATGAGTATTAGAGCTGAGATAAAATAAAATGCATCAACCACTGATAGAATTCAGGTACTTCCAATTGAAACTTCAAAACAAATCCTGTTTTAGTATCTTCCTGTATCTAGGTGGAAAATAAAATCAATATCTGAACATTATCTATATCTTACATGTGTGTTTTAAATTATATTTAGAAAGTTGATTTCTATGTAATGCATGTGTACTAATTGTCCCAACCAACATATGTGCACTGGCCAGATGTACACAAGCATGACATTTCCATTACATTTAGGTTTTACCTCCCCTCGGGTCAGTTCTATTGTTTGTTTTTAAACCATTTGTTTCCCTTTAGTCAGCTCCAATTTTGTCAAGAGGGATTACCCCTAATTTAACTAACAGAGAGCCTGCTTTTGTATAACTCACTATTAGTGATTGACTATGTAGGCATTACTTTTCTGCTGACCTTGATAACAAATTCAGTATAGGTCATATCGTATTCAATTAGAAAAAAAAAACAATGCAGCATTTATGTTATATTACCTAAAATGATATTGTTCAAATATAACAGGAGTGCTAGAATACACTATTTATTGTATTAATGGACTTTTAAATGTCATCATTACTATTACGGTTAATTGCAGGTAATAAGTGTAGTTTCCACTATGCCACCCTTTTTAGTTTTATATAGAGGTGAGAAATCCCCTAGAATGTCTCATTAATTATCCCTAACTATAAAGGTAAACCAGAATAAAGTAGTTCCACTAAAGTAGTTATTTGGAAGAGCAGATGGACACTCACCATACATGCAAAAAGTAATACTACTTTAGCAGGTATCAACAATTAGCAGATAGTATTTCAATAGATATTAATTATTACATCAAATCAAATAGCATTTCAATAATCATTAATAACACCACATAGTATTTCAAAGAGGTAGCAACAATCACTAGCAATAAATAGTAACAGTTTCCTGTAAATTGGTACTTTTAAAAAGTACGTTTCCAGTGCGTTATTGTACTATATGCCCTCCATCTCTCTCTCTGTTTCTCTGGTTTGTTTTTTAAATAAGCTACAAGTGAAAATTGATTCAATCAACACTTCTAATGCCATCTTGCTCCCGTTCAGAGGACAGCTGTCAATCACTAGAAATCGACTCCACGCTCAGAAATTGAGCAAGATCATTCACTCAAGGCACATGCAGGGGTAGGAAAACAAAACAAATGAAATATCCACACACACACACACACTTTATGCCATGATCAAACAATAATTCAATAGTGAATAATCAAAATAAACAAACATAATAAATGATAAACAATATTGTGTTTGTGCAAATAAAAATACATTTAAGTAACACTGTGTTATAAAAAATGTTTTTTAATGCTTCTTGCCCAAAAAGAAAAAAAAAAAAAACAAGTTGTTCCTAGAAAAAACAAAGGCAATTGCATTTCTTAAACAATAATAGAAAACATAAGTTTGCATGTTTAAAATCAAAACAGGTTATTTAGAAAGGGTAAGGAGTGGTTTCCAAAAGAGAGTCAAATTACTTTTTGAATAATTTTCAATTACCAAAATATCCCTAGTGATGGAGTGTAAAGTCTTTACCACGGTTTTGCTTTTAGAGATAATAGTCTTTGAATTAAACAGGCACATTTTAAACAGACAAACATTACAATAGAAACTCTAATTTAAAAAAAAAGGTTGGAAAGCCTCTATTATACTCTTCTCTAAAGTGTTCTGGACATGTTATTATTATTGAGCCCATCAATTAAAAGTAGGAACATTTAACTTTTGTAATAAAGTATAAAGGCTATTACTGCACTTTTGAATGGATTTAGATAACTCAGTCTTGCACAGGAAAAAAAAAAAAAAAACTTTTTAAAACTAAATTAGTGCCTCTATGAACTAGAAAGAAATCTTTCACACAGATAAGTATAAATAATTAACCTGTAATTACTATCCACGGGTCTTGTGGACCCAAAGTAGTTTAAAATTTCCCACTGCCCTTCTGTACAGGTTTGCTAATCTACTCATAGTTTCATGTCAAGTCAGTGTCAGTTGTATGGTGTTGGTGTTGCATGATGTTCTTGCTGAACTGGCTACTCTGTTTCTGCACATGTGGGTATTTGGGTTCAGGGGACCCATAGATAGTACTTTAAATTTCATGCCATTGTAAACATTGCTGGGATAAACAGTCACTTTATGTACTTGTCTGCTGCCCCACACGAGAGTCTAACATACTTGGCGCATGGGAAAGCACAAGCTTGTCCCTTCATGGAGAGCAGAGTGATCAACATCAAAGTACTCGCTGCCTGCTGACCCAAGCCCTGCAGATGACATTCCCAAATCCAAAAGGAAGAGGTGCTCCATTTGTCCGTCATCAAATTACTAAAAAATAAACGTTGCCTGCCCCTCGTGCCCGTCACACGTGTCCAAACTGCAACTGCTCTGAAATATTTTAATAGTGTTGTTTTATTTTGCTAAAGTGTAATTTTTGCTAAATGGATTTCATTTGTCTGTTTCTTAGACCAAATAAATGATTGGTCCACTGGATCCATGGATAGTACTTAATTAATTAGTGTAAAAAAACAACTGTGGCAGAACACAATCAGTAGATTTCCTAAAATTGTGCAAATGGAAATGGAATTAATAACTTTCTATGTCAAAGCAGTGTCAACCCACATCAATCAAAGATAGAGCTTTTTCAGCAGGGGCATTTTGCAGGGTACTAGTAAACGTATTAAATATATAGGCTACACATTAGTGTGACTGATTACTGTAAAAAAATAAAATGTCTTACTGTTGCACTATTGGTTATAATTCTGATATTTTAGCACCCTCTTATTTTTATTTTCTAACCATAAACCTCAAGGATTATACTCAGCCATCTACCAACTGTCTCAAATTAGCAGAGGCATTTTCAGCTGTCACTCGTATCAGTCACAAGATGGGGTTCACGTTCCCTTCCCTCTGGACAAAGCTGCACTGTGAGCCCAACCACATCACCAGTTACCAAGGAGATGTAATGAGGGCAGTCTGGTGCCACTGTAACGATTCTGATTCTTTACCGTACTCTATATTTATTTTATTGAGTAGTCCTGGCTGGGATTGCAATCTCTACCGCCACCCTTAAGAGCTAGGCTGCATTAGTCATCATGATGTTTGCTTTCCAACCAAGTGACATCACTGACAGATATTTGATTCAGCTCAAGGCATTAAAATAGTGTGGACATTGGACATTTTTTACATGTAAACTGCCCATTGAATTGGAAAGTCAATATCAACACTAACCCCACTATATACTGAGACAGGAAAGACACAGGTAAGCCCATTAAAACAAGCAAGTGAAAAGTAATAATGTATCCCATCTTGTAAGAATTTTTAAAAATACATGTTTGTAGTTCTTTCAAGCTGCAGCGACCAGTCAAGCCAGCAGGTAACTACAACTACTGAGCTTTACCTTGTTATCCTAGTACATAACAATGCCCTGTACACATTCAATTACAGTTATGCTGTCTACAACTTAGAGGTGATGCAATGCACCAGTTTTGTGTCTTTGGTACCATTTTACTTACAAATGGGACTAAAAACATATTTTGCCAAGAAAGGCACATGCTACTGGTATCTGGAGTATATGTATATGCTGTTCATAATTATGGCAGGATGTACACTGTTGTCAAATCTGGTAAGGAACAAGGCAATATCATTAACAAGATTCATTTTAATTCATTTTAAGGGACCTTGGTTAATTTTTATATTTTATAAAATATTTTATATTTCTTTTTTCCAGAAACTGTAAGCAATAAACACGTACAAGATCAGAAAATGTGAAACATTTATCCATAGCACAAGTGGACAGTGGACTTGCATTTGAACACAATGTTACGGGACAAGTTTTTTAGTTTTTTTTTTTAACCAGACAAATTTGCATTCAATTTTATTACTTTTTTTATACTTCTGTCTGGATCTCGTCACAACATGAATGTACAGGTTTGGATGGTTGCCTACCCTTCTTTTTACGGTTTTCGTGTTGCAGGTTCCCAATATACAGTACACACATTGCAGGTCATGCCAGATCGTATTTGGAGAATGTATCCCCTGTCAGGTAATATTGAATAATATGATTTTTTTTTTTTTTTTTGGTTGTGTAGAAGAAATAATAATAAACATTCCAATTCCATTTAAAATTAATTCTCCAATTCCCATTCGCAGTCCTTACTTGGAATTGGAATTGATACAAAGGAAATGGGAATGTATGTTCTTTCATGCAGTTCATTGGTTTTGTTTTTCACCTTCTCATTTAGTGATCATGATCCAGTGATCAACTAAAAATCTTTGTTTCCCAATTGCTTGCAAATTGTTGTTGCACTCTGGTGTACTAAAACTAGATTAGTAAATTATCCACTTCTCTATTGGTGCTACATTTTATTACACAGAAACACGTCAGCAGAGTGTGATGACAGCTAATTTAATTAAATGCACATTTTTGTTCTTAAAATAAGCTTATTTCTCACGAAACTAAATCTATTTTAAAGACACTTATGAACCCTTCTATTCAGCCTGCTCTTTTACTTACCATGTTAATGGTAATGCAGGGCTCTAATTTATAACATTACATGATTATACAAATTAAATTACTATTAAGCAGCAGATAACACATTTTGTATTATCTCCACTAGCTTAAAATATGTAGCTTATTTGCGTTCTGTCTAGAGACTATGACTCTGTGCATTTGTATTTACCTTATTATCCCCAAAAGGGGATGAAATCTCCAGTGACAGGCATAGTGGGGACAGTTAAAAAAATCTATTAAAAAATTAAGAAATCTATATGTCACACTTTTCATTTTTCCATACACATCACATTGGCATTAAAAGCATTTATCCAAAATTATTGAGAGTATTAGATTGTGGATGTATATGTTGGCGTCTGTCTGTCCGTACATTTATGGTAATATATATATATATATTATATATATATATATATATATATATATATATATATATATATATATATATATATATATATATATATACTGGTTTTGTATTATTTAACATCGGTATGAAGTATGGGTTTATATTATTTAAGGAGACAGTTTTTGTTTGTAGGAATTTTTCAGAGCAGCTTTAAAATGTATGAAGCCGGTACGATCATTCTGCTTGAATACTGTCATTACCTAAATTTAATTGCTACTTTGAAAAGTTCCTCGTTTTGAATGATGTTCTGTATTAGCAAATAACTGAATGTATAGCACTGTGTGCAGTACAAAAGTTACATATTTATTGCCCCCCTGATATGTCATAAAGGTGGCACTGTATGCAGTTGGCAAATAATGTTTGGGACAGTGCTTTGTTACCGGCTTCATAAATTTTAGTGCTGATCTAAAATATTACATGTTTCTAGAAACTGTTTTCCTAAAAAATATATAGTCCATATTTCATAGCTGTGTTTAATAATTTACCCAATATAATTTGAAACGGGTTAGAAAAATTAATAATTGCACAAAAAAAAGTTTTGTATCAAAATACAAAACACACTGAATGAAATTACTATTTTTTCCAACAGTTTTAAAGCTAATGAAGCCACATTTCAAATCAAAGTTAATATATAAGTTTTAAGTAAGCTCTATTGCAAAGGCTAGTATTAAAATAATTAATGGTTAAGAATTGACTAAGACCCACCTTACATCCTGTCAAAATGTGCCTTAATGTTGCAGATGATGAACACAAAGGACATGAGGGATCCTCACCCAACCAAAGGTTTAGGTTCTGTGGTGATGGGAGAACATCATATGCTGCTCTGATGAGGAAACTGATCTTGCTCTGTTCCATTGTCCACAGGTCTTGCCAGCCAATCTTGCGTTGTTCCACACTCTCCCATCTCATTCATTCTCCCTTCTTGGCCTGGGAAATGACCTTTACACATCTGATCCTTTCCTCCTGCTTTTGTACCTCATTGGCTACCAGCTTCCTCTGTTGAGCCGGGGTTGCCTTGTACCATGTAAGAGGAGCTGAACTGAGACCAAAACCTCCTTTTCCATGCTGAACTTGCCCCATAATATCTCTGATTCGAAGGGCAGCCTTAGCATCTTCCACAGCTTTCTTTGCCGTCCATTTTCTTCCAGTTTTCAACACAGGTGCTGCCTCCCTTACGCATTTGTCGCGTGAATCTACTAATGTCATTTCCAGTCGGACTTTGGCACACTTAAACTCCTCGGTTAGAGCAGAGATTGGTATCTGCAGTATTCCTTTACCATAAAGTCCCACTCTGCTGCAGCATGGAACTCCCAACCATTTCCTAACTTATGAACTGATTAAAGCTTCCAGCTTCTCACCTGTTGTCAAGGAAACCTCGTACACAGTCAGTGGCCACAGCAGTCTTGACAGTAGACCAAACTGAAAAAAACAGAGTTTTAGTTTGCCTGGTAAAGCGCTGCTGTCTATGTTCTTCAACCCTTACACTGCTTGTTGTCTAACTTCTCCCACACAAACTGTCGTACCATCTCCCTAGACTTTTCAATGGCTTCTTGGACACTGTTGGTATTGCCTCAACATTAAAGTAGAACCTTTAATCTAGTACTTTGCCTTTAATTATAGAAATGCTCCTCGATTTAGTGGGCTTGAATTGCATTCGTTCCCAATCAATGTTATTGGTTAATTTGCCCAATAACTGATTAGTGCAGGCTACGGTTGTAGTCATTGTTGTCAACCATGTATGCACGAATTGATGGTAGTTGCATTCCAGAAGCCAAGTGCTCTCCTCCCACTACCCATTTAGATGCCCTAATAATTACTTCCATTGCCATGGTAAAAAAAATGAATTATAGAAGAAAACAACTGAGTGCCACAAAAAAAAAAGGGGACGGGGACGGGGACGGGGACGGGGACGGGGGGGGTCATTATTGGATTCGAGGTGGACGGGACTTTAATACAGCCATTACAATGCCTGCTTCCATATTCATTTGTGGTGAACATACTCCTGTACTTAAAGTTAAAGATATATTAATGTTTGACACCAGCTAATTACTTCCTAGTTGTCTAATTTCTGTTTTTGTCATTTTTCATAACACAGTTCAAGGTTAAATGCACAAAATGGTTTAGGAAATAAAATATGTCAGAAGATGCAATAGCTAAAGTAATGTAAAGCTATACTGCTTTTTTGACATAAAAGGTTTGAATGGAATATAAAAGGGACATCATGTGTACTGGTGTTACCTGTAGCTTTCAGTATTTGCAGGTGTTTTGTTGAGTGTTATTGTTTAGTGTGATCTGCTGCAAATTATATTATCCTCACTATTTTATTGTTTTGTATAAATGTAAAATACAACATGTTCAGTTCAGGGAGATGATTTCTAATCCAAAATGGCAGTTGTAGAGGTCCTCACTCACTCAATGGTAGCCCTTGGCAGCTCTGTATAGGTACTGCACTAGGTTAAATACATCTCTGCTTGCAAGATTGCTCGTGTTGCATGTCCTTGATCATTTCACTTCTTATGGAAGCTTACAAATAGTGTGGCTGCAAAGGCTGTGTCTTGTTAAAAAAAACAAAAAAACAAAAAAACAGTTATATAATAATAAACATGTGAGAATATTTGTATTCTTACGAGGTGTAAAAACAGTGTGTGTGTGTGTGTGTGTATATATATATATATATATATATATATATATATATATATATATATATATATATATATATATAAGCATCAAAAGAAACTGATCAGTATTATAACACATTTATTTAATAGGTATATAAATGATGGACATTGATGAAATGTCTTTTTAATCACTCAATCATCCATCCTTGACCATGACACACTAGAGTGACTATGACTGAAGCATATGCACTTAATTATAGCAAGCCAAATTATCATTTAGAGTTATCTGAAATTGCATTTTAAGATATCTTGAAATATTTTGAGATATCCGTAAAACATTTCAAGATATCTCAAATTGAATTCCAGATATTGTTAATTTTGTAGTTTTTAAGATATATCTAAATAACTTCATGTCCATTTGAAGATATCTTCAAATTATTTAAAGGTATCTGTAAATGAACAGAAAGTTATTTGAAAATATCTTAAAATAAACGGAAAGTTATTTGACAATATGTTAAAATCATTTACATATACTGTATCTCTAAATGAACACGAAGTTATATGAAGATATATTCAAATGATTTAAAGCTATCTTTAAAACCCTCATTTTAAGATATCTCTAAATGACAGTTTGGCGCACCATGCTAGCAAAATCCACATATTATTTAAATATATCTCTAAATCATTTGAAAATATATTTAAATAACTTCCTGTTCTTTTGGAGATATCTCTAAATCATTTGACGATATCTTCAAATGAACTGGAAGCCATTTCAAGATATCTCCAAATGACTTCCTGTAAAAATGCTCTATTTAGAGATATCTCCAAATAAACAGGAAATTATTTGAAAATATCTTCAAATGATTTAGATATATCATTAAATGAACAGGACATGATTTAGAGATATCTCAAAAACGATGACAGATATCTTAAAACGATTTAAAGATATCGAAAAATGCATTTTAGATATCTCATTTAAAGCTTCATGTAAAGATATCTGTAAATCATTTTGAGATATCTCTAAATGTATTTTAGATATCTTAAAATGATTTAGAGATATCTTCAAATATTTAGAGATATCTATAAATTAATTTGAGATATCTCTAAATGATAATTTGGCTTGCCATACTGAATCACCTAATTAGTGAAAAAGTTGATTGGACACTGGACATGGAGTGATTTCAGCTGTTGCATTGCAAGCTTGAATAAAAGCAATAAAGAAAATCACAGAAAAAAAAAAAAACAATATGCCACGTCTGTCAAGAGAGCAGCGCCTTCGTGCAATCGGCATGTGGAGGCTGGACTAGGGCAGCGTTCTGCGACTCGCCATCTTGGGTGCTCACAGCCAGCAACATAGTATAACTAGAAATACTCTGTCAATGACAGGCCATGAACTGGGAGACCAAGAGTCACAACACCTGTCCACGATAGACAGGTCATTTTGTCAACAGGTCAATATAAGTGATAAGTTTCTTTTTATGCTAAATATAAGTTATATATATATATATATATATATATATATATATATATATATATATATATATATATATATATATATATATATATATATATATATATATTTAAAACATTGGTTATTACACTGCATTCTTGAAGTAATGACACCCCACAACATTTTATTCTAAACATTTATTGCAAGAGCTGAATACCTGTATAGCAGTAACATAGATTAACTGTTTTATACCTATGATGTCAAACACTCCCACAAACTGACAAACATACTGCAGTAAGCAACTCACCCCTAAACCACATGTTGATTTTGTAAATATATTCACCCCCACAATGTTGATATTGTTATATATATATATATATATATATTATATATAGACATATATATATATATATATATATATATATATTTATATATGACACTGTATTTTGACATGTTTTACTTACCGAGACATGAAATGTTGAAGAAATAAACTTTAGTATACTTTATTAACACATGTGATTTATTGTGACACAAAAGTTGTTTTCAATGTAAAGCTACGTTTGATGCGTAAAAAATTTAGCCGACAGTACGGAATTGTTTTACAAAAAATTATGTTTTTAAATACTTGGGTTCTTTTTTTTTTTTTTTTGCACGTGCTTCTGATACATATGTATAGAAACAGTGTATGTGTGTGGTGTGTGTACATATATAATATATATATATTATAATATATATATAATATATATATATATATATAAATCCAAAAAAGTATACTGACCTTGCCTATATTGAGTAGGTTTTTTCAGATGACTGGACGGAATATATTGGTTGAAGAAAATCTACACCTTAAACCAACACAATAGCTGAGTGGAAACAAGTTTGTATATGATAAATCTACACCATAAACCAACACAATAGCTGAGTGGAAACAAGTTGTATATGGATTTTTTTTTTTTTTTTTTTTTTTTTTTTTTTTTCTCATGCACTTTAAATTAGCTGCTCTTATGAATGTTTTTTCAGTGGGAAAAAAAATAAAAAATTAAGCAAATGGATATTTTTAATGATTTTTTTTTCAACAGAACTAACAAATAATTACTTTAGTTCATTTTATAAAAATAGATCTAAAAATAAACCTGTCCCAAGCATTGTGTTTAAATTATAAGCATAGAATTAGGTGACAAATATCAACCGACTTTGTTTCACGAGACAGAAAGCAGAAAGCAAGCTAATAAAAAAAAAGCAACCAAGAAGCAGTTTTCTGTTAAGTGAGTATTACAGGTACACAAACTTGGTCTGTACTAGTCCTATTTACAAACACTTTAACATTGATAGATTTAACAAGTGTCCACTAACAGAGTTAACAGCATTTTCATTGTATGAAGTGATATAGTCCCAAAACAGCTCAGCAACAACCACATCACAATTCTAGTATATATTTCTCAGCCATGATATCTCTTCAGTTCTTTTTTTGTACTCTGCCTTTTCTTCAGAATTGAAGTTCACAGACATTAGTTCGAAAATAGTTTGTCCATAGTTTTACAAGTATTTCACGAAGATGAATAATCACAAACTGGCGCCATTGTGTAAAATACCTTCTGAAGTGTCAACATAAAGTAGAATATACTTGATGCTAAAGCACAGGTCTAGGCCTACTAGTTACATATTTCTCTATCACACAGCAGCAGCTTGAATCTACCTCAAAAGCACCTAAGGCTTCCACTTTTTGACCACATGGTCATGTCAGCACATCTTATAGCTGGTGCTCCTTTGCATTATTAGCTACTGAGGCTTGTTTGTAAGACTTCAAGTTAGCCAAAGGAATGTCTGCCATGTGGCTGCCGTTGTTGAAATAGCCCTCTGCATTTCCATACTGCTTTCTGTCACCAAATTGGTTTCTGTTGCCATCTTCTTTCCAGGATCTGGTCAGTGTATGCCCATTCACCAATTTGTCCTTGACCCATTCCTTTGGAGTTTCAAAGGACAAGAGGGGGGACTTGGGCTGCTGGTAACATCCCAGGCTAGGAGGCATCCAGCAGTTATCGGAGTGACCAAGTACCAAACACTCTTGGGTACACATCTCTGTAGCTTCAGCTAGTCCTCTGGGACCAAGGGGGCCATCTAGGGGAAAAGGAATAAATGTATATATTTTTAATAAGTTAAATCATCAGAATGCGCCAAACAGGTGTTGGTAAAGGTAATGTATGCAGCCTGTAGGGATAACCATGCACGCAATATTATTTCTTGCAGACAAAGATGCAGTTTTGTAATAAAGTAATGCACTGGTTAATAAACCAACAAAGTTGTCTTGTATATTACAAAACGTGTCTTCAAAACTTCACCTTGCTATCTAAACTTTTGACCACATGGTCCAGCGGGTTAGAGAAACAGGCCTGTAACCAGGAGGTCCCCGGTTCAAATCTCAGCTCAGCTTACCCTGAACAAATCACTTAACCTCCTTGTGCTCCGTTTTTTGGGTGAGACGTTGTTGTTACTGACTTTGCAGCTGATGCATAGTTTACACACCCTAGTCTCGTATCTTGTAAAGCGCTTTGTGATGGTGGTTAACTATGAAAGGAGCTATATAAAAATAAAGATTAATAAAAGTTATTATCATAACAAGGGAACCAGTCAACTCAGAGAAAATATCCTCGAGCAGGTTCAGAAGCATTTAAACTAGAAAGGAAAGGGGGAGAAATCAACAAAAAAACAGAAGGGAGACCGTATCAAAACAAGAACAACAACTCAAGTAAGACAACCATTAAATGTATTTAACTAAATGCTAGAAGTATCAGAAACAAAATTCTAGAACTTGAAGCTACTGCACTAACAGGTAACTATGATGTGATAGGTGTTACAGAAACTTAGTTGTCTAAGAGTGATGGGGACGAATATAATATTTGTGGGTATACACTGTATAGGAAAGACAGGCAGGACAGAAGAGGAGGAGGAGGGGGTAGCGCTATACATAAGAAACAGTCTTGAAGCCCAGGTGTTAAACCTGGACAAAGAAAATAAAACCGAATCAATATGGGTCAGAATAACGGACAAAAATTTAAAGGGCATAATAATAGGAGCATGCTATAGACCGCCAGATTCAGACGGTGAGCACAATAATCTGTTATACAATGACATTAGAAATGCGTGTAGCAAAGGAGAAGCCATACTAATGGGGGATTTCAACTTCCCCCAAATAAAATGGGAAAACCCAGTGGGTAGCGCGAAGGATGAAATAGAAATGGTGGAAATGACAAATGACTGCTTCCTAACACAATTTGTCAAGGCACCGACTAGAGGGGAGGCATGCCTTGATTTAGTCTTTTCAAATAACGAAGATAGAATAACTAAAACAGAGGTCAGAGAACCACTGGCAAACTCAGACCACAACATGGTCTCATTTGAAGTGTTTTTAAATCCCCCAAAGTAATGACTAAAGCTAAGGTTTACAATTTTAGAAAAGCAAACTATGAAGGTATGAAACAGAGACTTACAGAAGTAGATTGGAGTAAAATAGAGAAAACAGTCAGATGGTTGTTCTTCAAAAATGTAGTACTAGAGGCGCAAAACAATTATATCCCTAAAGTAGACAAATCTAAATGTAAAACTAAATTACCAAAATGGTTTAATAGATCAATTAAAAAAATATTCAGCGAAAAAAGGCACTTTACAGAGCATTAAAAAAGGACCAAAAAGAAAGTACACAGAAAGAGTACACAGAACTGCAAACGCAAGTCAAAAAGGAAGTTAGAAAGGCCAAGAGAGAAATAGAAATGAACATTGCTAAGGGAGCTCAAGCCAATTCCAAAATGTTTTTCCAATATTACAACAGCAAACGAACATTCAAAGAGGAAATTAAATGTTTAAGAGATACAAATGGCAAAATCGTAGATGAAGAAAAAAAAATAGCAAATATATTAAATGATTACTTTTCACAAGTTTTTACAAAGGAAGATACTGACAACATGCCCCACATGTCATCCAGTTCCTATCCAGTTTTAAATAACTTTAGCATAACTGAGGCAGAAGTGTTAAAGGGACTAGGAGCTCTTAAAATAAACAAATCCCCTGGGCCGGATGAGATCCTCCCAGTAGTACTCAAAGAAATGAAAGAAGTAATTTAAAAACCTCTAACCAAGATCATGCAGCAGTCTCTTGACACAGGGGTGGTACCGACAGACTGGAAAATTGCAAACGTAATACCGATCCACAAAAAGGGAAACAAAACTGAACCAGGTAACTACAGACCAGTAAGCCTGACTTCTATTATATGCAAACTTATGGAAACTATAATAAGATCCAAAATGGAAAATTACCTATATGGTAACAGGGTCCTGGGAGACAGTCAACATGGTTTTAGGAAAGGGAGATCGTGTCTAACTAACTTGCTTGATTTTTTTGAGGATGCAACATCGATAATGGATAATTGCAAAGCATATGACATGGTTTATTTAGATTTCCAGAAAGCTTTTGACAAAGTCCCGCACAAAAGATTAATTCTCAAACTGAACGCAGTTGGGATTCAAGGAAACACATGTACATGGATTAGGGAGTGGTTAACATGTAGAAAACAGAAAGTACTGATTAGAGGAAAAAACTCAGAATGGAGTGTGGTAACCAGCGGTGTACCACAGGGATCAGTATTAGGTCCTCTGCTATTCCTAATCTACATTAATGATTTAGATTCTGGTATAGTAAGCAAACTTGTTAAATTTGCAGACGACACAAAAGTAGGAGGAGTGGCAAACACTGTTGCAGCAGCAAAGGTCATTCAAAATGATCTAGACAAGATTCAGAACTGGGCAGACACATGGCAAATGACATTTAATAGAGAAAAGTGTAAGGTACTGCACGCAGGAAATAAAAATGTACATTATAAATATCATATGGGAGATACTGAAATTGGAGAAGGAATCTATGAAAAAGACCTAGGAGTTTTTGTTGACTCAGAAATGTCGTCATCTAGACAATGTGGGGAAGCTATAAAAAAGGCTAACAAGATGCTCGAATACATTGTGAAAAGTGTTGAATTTAAATCAAGGGAAGTAATGTTAAAACTGTACAATGCACTAGTAAGACCTCATCTTGAATATTGTGTGCAGTTCTGGTCACCTCGCTATAAAAAAGATATTGCTGCTCTAGAAAGAGTGCAAAGAAGAGCGACCAGAATTATTCCGGGCTTAAAAGGCATGTCATATGCAGACAGGCTAAAAGAATTGAATCTGTTCAGTCTTGAACAAAGAAGACTACGTGGCGACCTAATTCAAGCATTCAAAATTCTAAAAGGTATTGACAGTGTCGACCCAAGGGACTTTTTCAGCCTGAAAAAAGAAACAAGGACCAGGGGTCACACATGGAGTTTAGACAAAGGGGCATTCAGAACAGAAAATAGGAGGCACTTTTTTACACAGAGAATTGTGAGGGTCTGGAATCAACTCCCCAGTAATGTTGTTGAAGCTGACACCCTGGGATCCTTCAAGAAGCTGCTTGATGAGATTTTGGGATCAATAAGCTACTAACAACCAAACGAGCACGATGGGACGAATGGCCTCCTCTCATTTGTAAACTTTCTTATGTTCTTATGTTCTTATCATGAAGACACTGCCAATGCACAGCCCTACTGAGCAAACAGCCTTGATGTGATAAGATACGGCTTTGGCTGATGTACAGTCTATTACATATTTGTGTAACATACTGCATTTGTACAAGAATACACTATAAACTATCAGTGATCGCCTTGGCCATAAGAGTATAAGACTAATATAGTCCATAAGACTATTTCAAACTCTTTTCTCACAGCTGAGGAATAACCTGAAACTTTTCTATTTACAGTGCTAATTCATAAAACAATATTTAATAGACAACATGTTTTGCTGTCTTGGCTGGCTGAATATACAATTTTATAAACAGACAAAGTGTTTAAGCCATCTGTCTTTGTGTTTCCCACTGGTTTGAAAACAAACAGAATAGTATGGTTCATATAGCTCTTCACACATATTAATATTGAACAGAAAACTTTTGTCATAATGGTTTTATTTGAAGGTTGGGAAGGCAGAAGGTAAATAAATAATGTATTTGTCAGCCCCCAGACTGAGTAAACACAAGCACAAGGTACTTTTGTGTTTTTATTTGTTTTTACGAAGTATAGATGTTGAATAAAACATCATTATTCCAATATACCAATGACTGTAACATAAAAAGAACCTGTGCATAAAAATCAGGGGCATCAACTATGTCTGTTGTTGCCTTCAGCTAAGACTTTTATTAATAGTATGACTAGAAATAGTAAAATAGTTCCTAAAATATTTTTGGCATACACTTAGCTAAAAGCATAATAGGACATTTTAATGTGTCTACGATAGGCATATCAATAAATTACAGACAAATTCAAAAGGTACAACCATTTCTCTATCTCAGTTCTGAAAGCTTTTGTTCATGAAATCTTGATTTCTGCTGCTTTAACACTAGATGGGGTTGCTTAAGCATTGTTTAACATTCTGGTATTCTTTAACTGTAAATATGCTTTTTTCTTTACATTTCATTCAAGGCTATCATGTCTTTAAAATATATAATACATATGTATGTATAATAAAGATGCTCCCCCCCTCCACACACACACACACACACACCTTTCACCACATAGAACACATAATACATTTCATATCTTTGTTAGTTCAATATATACAGACAACTCCATATACTGTAACCTAAGATTTAGATACGCACAATAACTTGTACTAATAAATGCCTATAGCAAATGTTATTGCAATTGTTTATTTAGATATATGTAAAAATATAACTGTGACACGCAGTACAGACAGTTAAGCAGACAAAAAAGCAGGGCCCTTCCATATACCGAGATGATAAATCTTGTTCTTAACAAGTTCCAACACAATTGGATAAGTTGTTCTTTCGGTATGTGTACTAAAGTGTAATGTGTCTACCTCCACTATATCCCTGTTTAAAAACAGCATTTCCTTCAAACATTTTCTCACATTATTTTCTCTTTTTTTTTTACCAAAGATCAGATGGAACTGAACTATAGTTTGACTCAGCATGTGTAAACATTGTTTTTTTGTCCATGAGAAAATCTAAATTGGATAGAATTGCCATTGTCTTTACTGTTACTTTAAATGGTAACTCTTGAATAAAGCAACTCGGTTAAGGAATAATCAGATTTGTAAGAACATAAGAACATAAGAAAGTTTACAAACGAGAGGAGGCCATTCGGCCCATCTTGCTCGTTTGGTTGTTAGTAGCTTATTGATCCCAAAATCTCATCAAGCAGCTTCTTGAAGGATCCCAGGGTGTCAGCTTCAACAACATTACTGGGGAGTTGATTCCAGACCCTCACAATTCTCTGTGTAAAAAAGTGTCTCCTATTTTCTGTTCTGAATGCCCCTTTTTCTAAACTCCATTTGTGACCCCTGGTCCTTGTTTCTTTTTTCAGGCTGAAAAAGTCCCTTGGGTCGACACTGTCAATACCTTTTAGAATTTTGAATGCTTGAATTAGGTCGCCACGTAGTCTTCTTTGTTCAAGACTGAACAGATTCAATTCTTTTAGCCTGTCTGCATATGACATGCCTTTTAAGCCCGGAATAATTCTGGTCGCTCTTCTTTGCACTCTTTCTAGAGCAGCAATATCTTTTTTATAGCGAGGTGACCAGAACTGCACACAATATTCAAGATGAGGTCTTACTAGTGCATTGTACAGTTTTAACATTACTTCCCTTGATTTAAATTCAACACTTTTCACAATGTATCCGAGCATCTTGTTAGCCTTTTTTATAGCTTCCCCACATTGTCTAGATGACGACATTTCTGAGTCAACAAAAACTCCTAGGTCTTTTTCATAGATTCCTTCTCCAATTCAATATCTCCCATATGATGTTTATAATGTACATTTTTATTTCCTGCGTGCAGTACCTTACACTTTTCTCTATTAAATGTCATTTGCCATGTGTCTGCCCAGTTCTGAATCTTGTCTAGATCATTTTGAATGACCTTTGCTGCTGCAACAGTGTTTGCCACTCCTCCTACTTTTGTGTCGTCTGCAAATTTAACAAGTTTGCTTACTATACCACATTAGATAAGGTAACACAGTCAATGAGATATTGTAACCATTGGTCAATCTGTGAGATAATATATGTATATATATATATATATATATATATATATATATATATATATAATATATATATATATATATATATATATATATATATATATATATATATATATATATATATATATATATATAATATATATACACACACACACACACACATACAGAGTATAATTACACTAAGATCTAATTTTCTTGTTTGAGAATGGAAACTTATTCTTTATTGATTTTATCATTTTGATTTATCATTATATGTAAAAGTAGCAATACAATCTTCACGCTAAACTGTTATAACCCTATTTTCATTTCACAGTTTAAGCATTTACAACATACTATGTCCCAGTATACCTTGCTGATAAAGTGACATATTTGATTAAGTAAGCGAGGGAGTGCTCGTTATTGCTTGCCTCAGAGTGCCCTGCAGCTAACACCAGCTGGCACTTTGTTTATAGTTGTAATATTGTGAATGAGACCTGCTTCTCACCTGTCATCATATCCAGCCTGTTTGTGAAGGAAATTTTATTTGCTTGAAAGTCCCAGTTTATTATTTATAAGCATACACTATTTTTAAAGATCAGACATTCCATATGTTGTTACTACAATGAACTAAAAGCAGGGAATTGGAACATTACATTTTTTATTTATCTATTTGTTTTTATCAAATGATAAAAACAAATGAAATTAAGCATGATGTCAAAAATAAATATGCTTGTCCTTTTTTTAATTGCAAATTTGTGGCTCCCGTTTCATGAACTATGGTACAGTAGTCTCCGACTAAGAGAATACCCCTCGGGAAGCAAGTGAAGTGTTCTTATAGCCAAAGTGTTCTCTAAAACAGAGTTAGCAACCAGACACAATGAGTCAATAAATACATGTGTATTGCTTGTCATGAAGCATGTGCATTCACATATGAAATTAACTGAATAAGTAAAAGTATAACAATAAAGTAACAGACAAACTAACGTTAATAAAACTAAAGCAAAACAATACGGTCAAGAAGCTTAAATTGCTACACACTATGAAATTAGCTGGCGGGTGTGTTTCGGTCTCTATCACAAAGGCAAAAATACTGGGCGTCACTTAGGGTTAACTTAATGCTAATAAACAAACTTGTCAAACTAAATTAACACAGCACCCCTACACACACATTATAAAATGCAGCAGCAATATACAAGACATGCACATAATTTAACAGAAAGGTAAAGCAACTCACTAGAACGGGAAACACAAAAAATACAAAATAATTCAATGATATGAAGGCAGTTCTGGAAAGATTTAATAAACCAATCAATGTCCCTTAAGACACGTTCGCGATGACAAAAGTCACTTTTTTACAAAACGGTACTGTAGCCAATGTGAATTAATCACTAGTGGTGCAAGATGGTGTTCTTTTAAGCAAGGTTCCTGTTCCTTTAGCCGGAGCATTTTCAATGGGAAAAATCAGTTTCACCACAAACGTGTTCCCTTAGGTGAAGTGTTCTCTTAACCAAAATATCTGGGTCCAAATCTGCATTTAAGTATTTTCAACAAGTACTCTATTTCTTTTCATGGATTTAATTCAGATCGAAGAAACTATTTTATACCATTTGTGATTTTCTCAATTGTTTTTTCATCCATGCATTAACTATTGAGGCAACATGATTATACCATGGAATGTAATTTTTGTAATCAAGATATTAAATAAAAGGCAAAAGAACATGAACTATCTTTACTCTGCTGTATACATGGTATGGCCTTTGCTGGCAAGTAATTATTTATGTATTATTATTATTATTATTATTATTATTATTATTATTATTATTATTATTATTATTATTATTATTATTATTATTATTAAAAACTATTGGTAGCCCAATAAACAAAACTGAAACAAATACAATTACATTTCAAAAGACTTCTTATTTTCCTTTAACTGGAATAAATATTAGCATTTTTTCAGAAGTAGAATGAGGAAGCATCAATGACAGTGCATGTCATCTCAAACGAAGCTACCTGTCCTCTTTTTTGTGCAGTGCGGTGAATGCTTTAGCTGTCAGGGGAGCAGTAGACAATCACAGATTGACATTACCAGAACAGGTCTATGGGTAGACACGTGGTAAGTAATTTTAAAACCAAGTTGTCAACTGTCAAGAAGGTCAGACAGAAAAAATAACCCATTCACCCATGTTTTGCAAAAGTTTCTAACCAAGCTCAAGAACAGAAGATGTTGGTCATTGCTATCCATTACATTGATGTTTCAAAAGAAAATACTCATTGTCATAGTCACTAGATGGAGCAGGTCAACCTTCACCCAAACATGAAATATGCTAGAGCTGTTAGACACGTGATTGAAAGAAACCATATTTAGTTCACCAGCAACCTAAAGGTACCTTGATCACAGGCCCTGCAGAAGCTGGGCAGCTAGCATGCTGAAATACACTTTACATCCTCACAGCATTGGCTGTTGTCCATTTACAAGGTAATGTATATCACTGCTACGATATATATTTCACCTTCTCAAACATACAGGGACTCTGTGTTCTTTTCCAACCACTTTCCAACCATCTTAGCTACTGCAATATCACACAATCAGTTCAGATATTCAAGAGCAGAGCAAACAACAATACACCTTTATGGCTGTAAGTACTATTGCTTTATGGTAAAGTCTGGATTAATTATTTTGCCAGATCCAATCCCATTTGTCGCAATATGCGCAGGGATGCTGATTCAAAAGGAAAAAAAAAAAAAAAAAAAAAAAAAGATTTTCTCTTGGGCATTTACAGGAGCTCAGATTTTTTTTACACATCTGTTGCACTGAACCAATGGAGTTATTTTCAATAACTCAAACTCTGCTGGATTTGTTCAGATGAGTGTAAACTGCTCCTAGGATGCTTCGGATCAGAGGGTATTTAAAGGGGTTACACATTGAAGAGCACAACAGGAGAATTAGGTATAAACCATTTAGGGTCTGCTGAAATAAAAAGAAATGGGCTTATTTATATAAAAAGCAAACATTTCATCGTCAGCTGATAAGCTAGATTTTAACAAAATGTGATTATATGATAGTGTTCAGAGATAATATTGTATGTTTACGTAGGTAGATTTTTTTCTATTCTAGTTTATAAACTACATTAATTCAACAAACACATAGCTTATGTTATACAAATGCATAACCTTGTTTGCTAATGGAACACTTTGAAACTGATATAAACTGTAGTAAGAACATAAGAACATAAGAACATAAGAACATAAGAACATAAGTTTACAAACGAGAGGAGGCCATTCGGCCCATCTTGCTCGTTTGGTTGTTAGTAGCTTATTGATCCCAAAATCTCATCAAGCAGCTTCTTGAAGGATCCCAGGGTGTCAGCTTCAACAACATTACTGGGGAGTTGATTCCAGACCCTCACAATTCTCTGTGTAAAAAAGTGTCTCCTATTTTCTGTTCTGAATGCCCCTTTTTCTAAACTCCATTTGTGACCCCTGGTCCTTGTTTCTTTTTTCAGGCTGAAAAAGTCCCTTGCGTCGACACTGTCAATACCTTTTAGAATTTTGAATGCTTGAATTAGGTCGCCACGTAGTCTTCTTTGTTCAAGACTGAACAGATTCAATTCTTTTAGCCTGTCTGCATATGACATGCCTTTTAAGCCCGGAATAATTCTGGTTGCTCTTCTTTGCACTCTTTCTAGAGCAGCAATATCTTTTTTATAGCGAGGTGACCAGAACTGCACACAATATTCAAGATGAGGTCTTACAAGTGCATTGTACAGTTTTAACATTACTTCCCTTGATTTAAATTCAACACTTTTCACAATGTATCCGAGCATCTTGTTAGCCTTTTTTATAGCTTCCCCACATTGTCTAGATGAAGACATTTCTGAGTCAACAAAAACTCCTAGGTCTTTTTCATAGATTCCTTCTCCAATTTCAATATCTCCCATATGATATTTATAATGTACATTTTTATTTCCTGCGTGCAGTACCTTACACTTTTCTCTATTAAATGTCATTTGCCATGTGTCTGCCCAGTTCTGAATCTTGTCTAGATCATTTTGAATGACCTTTGCTGCTGCAACAGTGTTTGCCACTCCTCCTACTTTTGTGTCGTCTGCAAATTTAACAAGTTTGCTTACTATACCAGAATCTAAATCATTAATGTAGATTAGGAATAGCAGAGGACCTAATACTGATCCCTGTGGTACACCGCTGGTTACCACACTCCATTCTGAGGTTTTTCCTCTAATCAGTACTTTCTGTTTTCTACATGTTAACCACTCCCTAATCCATGTACATGTGTTTCCTTGAATCCCAACTGCGTTCAGTTTGAGAATTAATCTTTTGTGCGGGACTTTGTCAAAAGCTTTCTGGAAATCTAAATAAACCATGTCATATGCTTTGCAATTATCCATTATTGATGTTGCATCCTCAAAAAAATCAAGCAAGTTAGTTAGGCACGATCTCCCTTTCCTAAAACCATGTTGACTGTCTCCCAGTACCCTGTTACCATATAGGTAATTTTCCATTTTGGATCTTATTATAGTTTCCATAAGTTTGCATATAATAGAAGTCAGGCTTACTGGTCTGTAGTTACCTGGTTCAGTTTTGTTTCCCTTTTTGTGGATCGGTATTACGTTTGCAATTTTCCAGTCTGTCGGTACCACCCCTGTGTCAAGAGACTGCTGCATGATCTTGGTTAGCGGTTTGTAAATTACTTCTTTCATTTCTTTGAGTACTACTGGGAGGATCTCATCCGGCCCAGGGGATTTGTTTATTTTAAGAGCTCCTAGTCCCTTTAACACTTCTGCCTCAGTTATGCTAAAGTTATTTAAAACTGGATAGGAACTGGATGACATGTGGGGCATGTTGTCAGTATCTTCCTTTGTAAAAACTTGTGAAAAGTAATCATTTAACATATTTGCTATTTTTTTTTTCTTCCTCTATGATTTTGCCATTTGTATCTCTTAAACATTTAATCTCCTCTTTGAATGTTCTCTTGCTGTTGTAATATTGGAAAAACATTTTGGAATTGGTTTTAGCTTCTTTAGCAATGTTCATTTCTATTTCTCTCTTGGCCTTTCTAACTTCCTTTTTGACTTGCATTTGCAGTTCTGTGTACTCTTTCTGCATACTTTCTTTTTGGTCCTTTTTTAATGCTCTGTAAAGTGCCTTTTTTCGCTGAATATTTTTTTTAATTGATCTATTAAACCATTTTGGCAATTTAGTTTTACATTTAGATTTGTCTACTTTAGGGATATAATTGTTTTGCGCCTCTAGTACTACGTTTTTGAAGAACAGCCATCCTTCTTCTGTGGATGTTTTCTCTATTTTACTCCAATCTACTTCTGTTAGTCTCTGTTTCATGCCTTCATAGTTTGCTTTTCTAAAATTGTAAACCTTAGCTTTAGTCTTTACTTTTGAGGATTTAAAAAACACTTCAAATGAGACCATGTTGTGGTCTGAGTTTGCCAGTGGTTCTCTGACCTCTGTTTTAGTTATTCTATCTTCGTTATTTGAAAAGACTAAATCAAGGCATGCCTCCCCTCTAGTCGGTGCCTTGACAAATTGTGTTAGGAAGCAGTCATTTGTCATTTCCACCATTTCTATTTCATCCTTCGCGCTACCCACCGGGTTTTCCCATTTTATTTGGGGGAAGTTGAAATCCCCCATTAGTATGGCTTCTCCTTTGCTACACACATTTCTAATGTCATTGTATAACAGATTATTGTGCTCACCGTCTGAATCTGGCGGTCTATAGCATGCTCCTATTATTATGCCTTTTGAATTTTTGTCTGTTATTCTGACCCATATTGATTCGGTTTTATTTTCTTTGTCCAGGTTTAACACCTGGGCTTCAAGACTGTTTCTTATGTATAGCACTACCCCTCCTCCTCTTCTGTCCTGCCTGTCTTTCCTATACAGTGTATACCCACAAATATTATATTCGTCCCCATCACTCTCAGATAACCAAATTTCTGTAACACCTATCACATCATAGTTACCTGTTAGTGCAGTAGCTTCAAGTTCTAGAATTTTGTTTCTGATACTTCTAGCATTTAGATAAATACATTTAATGGTTGTCTTACCTGAGTTGTTGTTCTTGTTTTGATGCGGTCTCCCTTCTGTTTTTTTGTTGATTTCTCCCCCCTTCCTTTCTAGTTTAAATGCTTCCGAACCTGCTCGAGGATCTTTTCTCCAAGTAGACTAGTTCCCTTGTTATTTAAATGCAGTCCATCCCGTCTATACAGATAGTCCTCGTTGTAGAATGTGGTCCAATGATCAAGATAGGTGAAGCCTTCCCGTGTGCACCACGTCTTCAACCATGCGTTTTGATTAATTATTTCCAGCTGTCCATATGGTCCTTTGCAAGGTGCGGGTAGTATACCAGAAAATACCACAGTTTTGGTTTTCTCTTTTAATTTCCTTCCTAGGCCTACACAGTCTCTAAATTTGGTAATTTTCTGTTCAGTAAGAGATGATTTTAAAATGTTGAAGATTGTATGGCAACTGCTTTCCAGAAGCCCCTGCTGTGCTGAAAGTGAAATTACCCTGTGGACTAATGGTAGTATTTGTTTTGCAGTGTGTAATGGTTGTATTTGTTTTGCAGTGTGTAATGGTAGTATTTCTTTTGCAGTGTGTAATGGTTGTATTTGTTTGATTACTCATTATACTGTAATTTCACTGCAATACATGTATCTGTTGACTGCCATACAGGATATAACCCAGCAAGCATACATATTATTGGATTTTTTGGAAAGAAAAAGATTACAACACTAGCAGATGCATACGGCATATCACTTACAATCAGCAGCAAATAGTACAGTAAGGTTTAATCACTGAATGCCCCTGGTTATAGAACAGGGGTTATGTATTGATCCACTTATTAAAATGACTACTTACAGCAGAATACAAAACACAGTGAAGATCATTAAAATAGGCAATTTTTTAAAGAAAACTTACGTTTTTTTTTTTTTTTTTTTACAAAGATTCAAATATAAAGGACTCATAGGGATAATTGAAGAGGTCTACATGCACCGTCATTTATTTTTGTTATTTTGCAAGCATTAGCAGGTATTTTTTATTAATGGAAATATACATACTTTAACATTCGAGTAAATGCTTTGCAAATATGATCCCGCATATTGCATTCCTTAGGCTTAGATGTAATTGTGTGAAATACTGTTATTGCATTAAAAACACAGCATGCATGGTTTTTTGTGACAGCATGCCCACATGCTATAAGCATGTATGCTTTTTCTCTTTGAATAGCTTGTCATTACCAAATTCTTAAAAAAAAGTTCTACATTATACATACAACCCTTTGTAAAAAAACAACAACAGACCTGCGTTCTTATATCAAATACTGTAGACAAGATTCCCTTTCAATTTGAAGATGACCAACAAAAATACTTTTGGGATGTGCCTGCCACAGGTCAGGCATTTACTGAGCATTTTATGACAGAGCTGCCGATAGGCCCCTCCGGGGAGTGACGTCCTCGGTCCCACCTACCGAGGGAGCAAGTAGTCACTCCGCAGATATCACATTCTCTTTTGCTGCTCACAATCAGGTAGGTAAGGTAGGTATAACTAACCTCTCTAGTTGAGTTTTTTGTAAAAGAGCTCTCACTTTGAGTTTTCTGTTAAATTCCACTGCAATTTGTTGCTGGAAGTCGACTTGCCACACCACTAAGATTAGTTTGGTGGTAGTGAGACGTCCCTCATCTGCTGTCCGATCATGCTTCCTCGCGATGGCTTTGATATACTTTCCCAAAAGTATTGTTGTTGGTCGTCTTCAAATTGAAAGAGAAGACGACCACCAAACCTTGCATTCACATCACTCGCATTCACGGGTTCGATGCAAAAGAGAATGTGATCTCCGCGGAGTGACTACTTAATCCCTCAGTAGGCGGGACTGAGGACATCACTCCCCTGAGGGGCCTATCAGCAGCTCTGACATAAAATGCTCAGTAAACACCTGACCTGTGGCAGGCAAATCCCAAAAGCATTGTTGTTTGTCATCTTCTCTTTCAAGGAATCAGTCGTTTTCAATTTTACATTAGGCAACCCATTCATGTATTGCACAGATGCTGAGCACTTTTGCACTACTTTATTCACTTGCCCCTTATGCATGTGTTAATGGAGATTTAGTTAATTACCCAGAGGCATATCTCTGAGAAAGAATTAAACACATTATTTGAAGAGCTAAACAGTTTGGTTTCTATGACACGCTCTCCATGGTTATACGCTTATATTTTGCAATTGCTAAACTCCCAGAATAGAAGGACAACATTGAATCAAACATCTTCATTTGTTTTTGTATTACTGTATACTCATAGACAACCCTTGGGCTGCATGCCGTGGTTTGTACAAGGTCATCAGCTTTTCAATTGTTGTAATGAATTCTTCCACCCACTAGTAAATGGCAATCACAGACAAGTGCACAACCCTAATAGAATCAAATATATACAGATGCTTCAATAAGAGCAGCTCTTACTGTGAGGATAATCCACCATTTTACAGATCTGAAGAACAAATCAATTAATCAATAGTGCTCTTCCTTCCTCTTGTTATTACTTTTTGTGTCTGTTATCTAACTATGATTTCCATAATATATTTAGACTTTATTTCAGAGAAAAGACTGGGCTATAAAAGAAATAAGTGCCCTTGGAACAACATAATGATTTATCGAACCCATGATCAATATGCCTGCCTTTTACAATTGATAACAGAAAAAAATAAATAAATAAAATTAAAAAAAAACACAACATGTTAACTTAAAGCAATTGCCTGTATAAAATAGTTCCACCTCTGAATTGTAATGCAACGGCAAGTGGTGGTGGCGCACTGCATTCTTTTCATGTCAATAGGGAATTTGGGAGAACACTGATTGGCTGGCAGGGCCAGTATTAAAATGACGGAGGGAGGGGAGAATTGGGAAGGCTGTTTTTGCAGGCTACAGGTGATAATGCAGGTCAGCCATTTGGGTGTGGATAGACACAGTGGGGAGATGTTTGTTATTTTTGTTAATCGACAACATTTATGTGTCTGCTCACACCTAAAATCATGAGGATCTGTGATTAAAGTCAACGTGAGTTCAGTCCAAACTGATTAATTGTTTAAAAAATTATGATTTGAACTTACCAAAATTAAAAATAGACCAATCAGACTGTTATAGAAAGAATATCCACTCATATTACTAACATAGGTGTTTGTAATTAATTATGTATTTCAAATATATATATATATATATATATATATATATATATATATATATATATATATATATATATATATATATATTAGTGAACAAAAAAAAATAAAATGGAAACACCAGTGTAAAGTCACTTAATAGGGCGTTGGGCCACCACGTGCGGCCTGTATGCCTGGAATTCTGCAGGAGGGATGCGGCATCATTCTTCCACGAGAAAGTCAATCAACTCACACCTGGTTGATGGAGGTGGAAAAAGCTGTCTCAGGCGTCGTTCCAGGATATACCATAAATGCTCGTCTGGGTTCAGATCTGGTGACTGAGAAGGCCATGACCTGTGGATAACATCAGTGTCATGCCCATCATACCATTGGGTGACCACACGTGCTCTGTGGATGGGGGCATTTTCATCCTGAAAGAAGCGTTGACCTTGCCTTCTAAGGGAATGAGTACACCCAAACTATGCCAGGAAAATGCACCCCAGAACATTATGGAACCACAATAACCCTTCTCTGTTGGAAACAAGCACTCAGGGATGCAAGTTCTTTAAGTTGTTGCCACACATGCACTCGGCCAATTGTCGAAAACATGATGAAGGATGAATCATCTGACCATATCACATTACTCCACTACTTGACAGTCCAATGCCTGTGCTCTTTGCACCACTGGACTCGCAAACGTGCATTGCCAGGTGTGATGAGAGGTTTGTGCACTGCAACCCAACTATGGTATCCCGCTCTGTGGAGTTCTCTGTGGACCATTTTTTATGAAACTGGCCGCTCGTGCACCAGGTTGAAATTTGCAGTCAATTGATCTGCAGTTGCTCGCCTGTTTTGCCTTGCACTTCGAATTAAAGGATATCACGTACCTGGAGCATGCGCTTCCATCCACTGTTGCCTTTTGTTGATGATGTCTTTCCCTCGGAGTTCCATACCAACATCACCTTAGACACCGTTGCTCTTGAAACATCAACGAGTTGCGCTGTCTTGGTCACTGAAGCTATATATATAATCTTTGTTGTCTGAACTCTAAACTCCTCACATGCAATTCTTCTGGATACTTTTTGTCAGAAAGGTGACAAGATCCAATTAGGTTCTATGGTTGTTTTGTGTATAATTGAACCGAGCTGTGTTTTATCCAAAGTTTAGGTCTGAGATTATCAAGTCCAGCCATTTAATGAAAAGTAGTTACTGTCAGCATTAAAAAAGATAAAATTGTCTAAGGATGTTTCCTTGTGGAATTTAAAACCATCATAGGAATGACAGAAGTGGAATTACACAAGCACTACCTCTTTTGGAAGTGAAGCACAAACCAACCAATACAATATTATTCCAAAATCTGTGCTTCAGATGCTCTAGTTCAACCCAATATGAAGTTAACCACAGATGGATATATTTTTACATACATATAAAGTACCAGAGAATCTATCAACCACACTTATAGGATTATAGGATAACCTCATATAACCATGCAATAAATATCCAAAAACACTGCACCATTGAGCTTCAATGTGAAATGAACAATGGAAAAAAATGAAGCAAACTGGGTGAAAAACAACTGTTTATTAGCACTTTTACCAACCGAGCATAATCACAACTTTGTGTTGAACAAAACAGAATATGGAACAATTTTACATGCTCAGGCCATGTCTCATTACTTTCTGTGCAACTCTGTAGAGTATTTTCTGTCTGGCACAAGCAGAATAGATACAACTTTCTCTCTCTCTCTCTCTCTCTCTCTCTCTCTCTCTCTCTCTCTCTCTCTCTCTCTGAAGTATGTATGTGGTTATTGCCAGTATTGCTGGAAAGCTGAGTTTCCCTCTAGCTGCTAAAATAATTCAGAACGAAACCTAAACCATGTCACATGATGAGAGGCTTACCTTCAGGCGATCATAGTTTCAGCTAGGAGTACCGCTTACAAACACTGAATATGTCATTGGAAAGCAGCGGGTCTGTACTTTTAAACAACGGAGCCTGAGTAATATGCATGTAATGTTTAGTGCGCTGGCACACCAAAATGAATGGGGCTGAGTTTAGAGAGTTAAACTTGTACTATACTATCATAAATCATTTCACAACAGTCTTCATTTGAGCGAGTTTGCATTTCCTTGTCATCCTACTCATTGTGTAACTATTCCCACTACGTCCATTTTTATTAGCATTTCAGCTATTGTCTTACACTATTAATCTATTCTTTTCAAATTGTTTTTCAGATTTCATTTTTTTAGCATCTATTGCCTGCAGAGGCTAGTGTCCCATTGAACATGTTCTGTTTTCTAATGCCTTGATACAAAAGGTCCAAAGGTTAAGGTTTAAGACGATTCACCCTGGTCTTATATCTCTTGGCCTTGAGCTATGCAACTTGCTGAGTTAACATATTCCTTGCGTTGCTCTCCTTTGAGATAATCTGCATAATAACATGGCCCCTCTGTGTCTTCTGTAAGTCAACCATGCATGGCATTTCACCCCAGATCAGAAATGTAATTAAATCAGTAGACTGAACCTAAAGCACAAACCACAATTTTTTCGAACCCTGACCAACACCAACATTAATTCTCTAAACTCTAAACTGGATGGAACCTAGTTAATCATTTTATATATTCAATTGTCAGCCAAATTCCCACATGTTTTGACAGGGAGAAATTGAACCCCCTCCCTGCCAACCCAATATTCCCCACACACCCCCACATATATTACACTGGTACATATAATGTTAAACCTGTCTTTGATTTTTAATGGTATTCTTTCATTGCATTTATAAACAATAACATTGTGGAAAATATCTTGCACTCTTTTCCATGCTGTACTTCCCATTGAAGGAACAAATCCAGCACACATACGTTGTTTATGGGAGTTTGAGTCCTTTCAGGGAAAATAACTGTGAAGTCTTTTTAGACAATGGCCGTACCTGAGTGCGTTTAAAAACAAAACAAAACAAAAAAAAACAATGGGATATAAGCATAGGCAATAGTTCATAGCTTAAGAACAACACTATTGATAAAATCTACCCACTGCTAGGGTTAGGAAAGATTCTCTTTGTCTGTCTTGATAAATGCTTGCTCTTATTGCCCTTACTATATGAATCAATCATCTACTGCCTGGTTCTCAAAATAAGGTGCTGACAGATTTGGAGGAAATAATTAAATCAGGCTAGAATTGACATGACTTAAAATCACATAAAAGCTTATTTTTATCTTCCTAGAACACACGTCTGCCATTGCAATTTTAACATGATAATTGACATATACTGTGGAAGAGCACATTGATTAATGCATTTAAAATCACATGAGTAACAAAGATAAGCCATCTCACCTTAAAGGGGTTCACTTTTAAAATGATGTTGTCATCGCTACTGAACTAGCATGCTGACCTCATCTTGAATATTGTGTTCACTTCTGGTCACCTCGCTATAAAAAAGATATTACTGCTCTAGAAAGAGTGCAAAGAAGAGCGACCGGAATTATTCTGGACTTAAAAGGCATGTCATATGCAGACAGGCTAAAATAATTGAATCTGTTCAGTCTTGAACAAAGAAGACTACGCGGCGACCTAATTCAAGCATTCAAAATTCTAAAAGGTATTGACAATGTCGACCCAAGGGACTTTTTTGACCTGAAAAAAGACACAAGGACCAGGGGTCACAAATGGAGTTTAGACAAAGGGGCATTCAGAACAGAAAATAGGAGGCACTTTTTTACACAGAGAATTGTGAGGGTCTGGAATAAACTCCCCTGTAATGTTGTTGAAGCTGACACCCTGGGATCCTTCAAGAAGCTGCTTGATGAGATTCTGGGATCAATAAGCTACTAACAACCAAACGAGCAAGATGGGCTGAATGGCTTCCTCTCATTTGTAAACTTTCTTATGTTCTTATTGTCTCTCTCTCTCTCTTTATATACAGTATACTGGGGCAAAAGAGGTAAAAGGTGTGTTTAGGGTTCAACAGTTAGGATTCTCAAAGCCAAGTAGAGACAGATATAGAAAAATAAGAATTCAATACTGGAGAAAATAACCCAGATGGGGGATGTAAAAAAATAAAAACCTGGAACTACACTCCAAAGGCAAAATAAAATGAATGACTTAAACAATTGTTAAAAACTAAGCAATAATTGTAATGGGCGTGGGGATGTCTGATTATTAAAGCACCGACCCACTCCCTAAACAATAAGGGGGTTATTTTTCAAAGGAGATCCGCTGGAGGGTAGTGTTAAACACCATAGCTTTGACTGTTCCTTCAGCACCTTTGTTTTTGTGTGACAATGAAAGTGATTTGAAAGTGATTTGACTGAGGTTGTGTAACAGAGTTGAGTTATAGCTGATTGTCTCAGCATACAGTGAAATGCATTTCAATATTGGATGAGATGGCATTATAGTGTAGTCCTTGCATTTATCAAAGGAATACTAAAATCATTATTGTAACTTGAATGAAAAAGGGTAGAAACTTAAAAAAAGAGATGTGCATTTTTATGGCTTAACTACACTGACCCTTTTAGTGTTGGCATGTCAAATTTGGTTCAACATGAAGCGATCAAAACTTGTTCCCATCTGACAGCTGAAGAAGTTACTTGTGGAAGTGGTTTAGTTGGTTTTAGCCTAACCCCTTGAGAAATTGCACAAATATGTCCTTGTGCAGTTTGGTTCTAAGATCATATGGAACAATACATATTTTATCCTAGTCATAAATGCTGTCAGTGAAAATATTTTCCAGAAACAAGTGGTGTCGACATTTGATCTGGTCAATTTGTTCTAGCATTTAGATTATAGTAAGCCTAGCATACTTTTCCCATTGGCCATGTCAAGACACAACAGATTACGTTCACTGTCACCACCAAGTGTTTTTGGTGGTAAGTGCGAAAAACACAATATGGAGATCAGCATGAAACAGTAAATGTAATAAAAAAAAAAAAAAATGAAGACCGCTGGCAGTTCAGAATGCTAAAAACAACATCTTGTTTTGTTGTGTGCTCATCATCCTGTATATTAATGGAATGATTGTGTAAGGTAAACATCCTTGTTAGAACCATTTGCCACAATAGATAGAACAACGAACATGAAGTGTCTCACAAATGCATGGTTTAAAGAACACAGTAAATACTTGTGTAATATGAAGGGTCAGTTCTCGGTATGAGTAATAGTAATGCTTGTTTGGATTTCAGCCGAAGCTACGCTCACATGGATGCTCTGGCCCAGGTCTTGTCCCCTTCCCCTAAAGCTTTCACAATCTAGCCACTATGGATGGACCTAAATTGCATATTTTCTGTGATTAAAAAAAAAAAAAAAAAAAACTGTAGCCAAGTGCCTCTTATTAAATGTATTTTTTCTCTAATTGTACTCTCTGATGATCATAATGAGGATCACAATGAATTGGATTCTCTGAGGATCATAATGAATAGGTAAGGACGTATGTATAACAGGTGCTCGTATAGAACATCGAAGTGTTTATATATATATATATATATATATATAATATATAATATATATATATATATATATATATACCCACCACACACACACAATTGGATTGGACTTACATATCAAAATGTGAAGGGAATTTAAATTTATTCACTTTTTTTCTTGTCATCTACAGCTTGTTTTCCGCATGTTCCTTCTCCATGCTTTGTTTCTCACAACGGAGGTTGCAGAAAACCTTTAACCTCTTGATGAAGGTTATGGAATAGCAGGCTAACTACCTGCTTTCAGCTTTCTCACAATAGGGTTAGATCCGACAATCCAATAAGAATGAAGGGGCTGTACATTTCTCCTAACTGTGAAGTTGTTCAGTATTTCTTAAATTCCCCCCTTTTTTTGTAAAGTCTGTTTTTATAATTGAAATACAAATTGTGTCTTATATGCAGACTTATTTTGAAGAAAAAAAAAAAGTATTTCCCCTTCACCTTCACCTAATCTATTATTGCTCAGTTTCTCAAGCACAACTACAAGGATTCAGAGCTGGAGGACAATCCCTTCCATTTCTCATACTGTGCCAGGTCCCAACTGTCACTGGCTGTCCGAACAAATGCCTCATTTAGATATATAATTACAGCTCCTTGTGTTTCTTGCCATTGTTACAAAATGTGCATTGCCTCTGAAAAGCAAATACTCTTTGTATTGTAACTATCTGCCATGTTAACAGCTGACACTTAAAGAAAACCAGCATCAGGATCAGTATGATTGCCTCTAAGGTTTATCAGTTGGGACATTTGTCCAGAAATTTAGTGAAACCCCTGTTGCATACAGTAACTGTGCTTTGCGTTGCATTTTATGTCTATAGTCACAGTGCTTCTTGCTTAGAACCTATTTATTAAAAATGCAATGAAAACTGCATTGACAATAAATTGTTTCTGCAATTATTTGTGTTATGGTCTACTCACTCCCGTTTCACCCCTCTCACAATGAAACACAAGCCCTAACCCAGACACTACTGGAGATGAGCATCATTCTGCTATAGCTGGGGTATGTTCAATATATAACTTACTACTATTTGACACCCTGGGATTACAGTCCTTAGCAGATATTACAGCAGCATTTAAAATGTACTAAATAAATAAAATAGTCACATTCTCACGACAATGGAGCCAAATGACCATCCAAACCATAAAAAAGTGGTTTGGTTAGTAGGCACTGTCCCGAGCAATGAGTACAAATGAATATTCATAACGAGTGTGGCAATTTTTTTCAAGTATGAGCAATGTTGAGTCATCCAATTCTTGCATACATCCACTTCAAATTGACTGTCATACACTTAAGGTTTTTTTTTGTGTGTGTGTGTGTGTGTGAGTAGGTATTTTATGGTTTTGGGGGTCTATGGATTATTATATTGCTATTCCTTTGTATTTGTCTAAGCAAGGAGTAAAAATGAAACAGCCACTATCGAATTGCCATTGCATGCTTTCAATGAATTTTGTTGAAAAGCAAAGCAATAGTGTATTGCCTGTCTTGAAAAAGGACAGTGCTTTTATGAAAAGGCGAGATATTTTTCAAGTTGCTGTTAAAAGTGGTATTTTTTTTCTTGCAGTGTGTTTAGTTGTTTTAGTTGTTGTGAGATGTGATGTCTCTGATGAACATCAGTCAACATCTGTTTGTCTCGTAAACACGTTAGCCTGTTATTTTTTGCACGCAAACAATCTATAGTTTTATTATACATCATTTTCAAAAGAAAGCAATAGTATATTGCCCTCTAAGAGGACAGAGCTTTTTATATAAACAGAAGTAAAAAATATTTCGAGTTGCTTCTGATTTTTTTTTTTTTGTGTGTCACGATATCTTTAATTCCAGTCTACCTTTCTTGTTTTAGTTAACAAACATAATCTTTAGCATTAGAAAAATATAACCCTTTTCAGTGAGCCTGTTATTTTATTTGAGATCAGCTGTGTGATTTGTACTAGACATACTGGTATGCACACATACAATGAACAAGAGGCATACCTGTAAAATAACTAATAATCCAGATTTTAATTTACTTTGCACACACAAGCTATTGTCTGTTTTATTGAAAACCATTAGCTGTGAAGAGGAATTTTTTAAGGCAAAGACATGTTCTACAAGTTGAGTGAGTTGTTTTATTTTTTTTTCCCCTATGAGTTTTGTGTTTGTGCTTATTTTTCAGTCAGCTGTACTGTTTATAGAGGGGTCCGCCAAGATAAAAAAGAAAATTCAGGTGGTCCTTGAAGAAATAAGTTTGAGAACCACAGATTTAAGGGATATTAATCCCTCCTAAGTGTATTTAGTTTTTGTAGGGAGAAGGTGCCTGGTGCGGGACCTCCCTTTTAGTGGAAGTAGTGCACAGCCCAAGCTTGGCCACCTTTTATTGAATAGCTTTGCTTTGTTTTGGCCTTTTTGTATATATTCATGTAGTTGTGTGTGTGTGTGTGTATATATATATATATATATATATATATATATATATATATATATATATATATATATATATATATATATATGGAAGACGTATATAGACCCTTTTTAGATTATCCCGGAAAATAGTTTAAAAAAAAAAAAAAAGCCTTCTGGCTTCCAGGACTGTCAACCTGCTCTACCTCCATTCCCCAGGCATGGAACGTGAATTCATGACCTGTAGTCACATTAATAATTCTTCCTGTCACTAACCCATCACGATGTCATTTGCCAACCATTTTATTGTCACCTATGAGGATAATCGTGGGTGAAAGCCTGACAAACAAACCTGTCTGGAAAGCTGCAGTGCCGCAGACTGGAATGAGTAGCACTTTGCAAAGCTACATTTCTTTTTTTTATTCCTCCTCTCTGGTGGAGACTTTTTGGAAAGTGAATGGTGATTAGGTGAGTATTGGAGCACTCAACTGAACAAAAGTTTGTCTTCAGATATGTAGGACTAAGAAAATATGCTGAATTATACATTTTCACTTACTACATTTTTCAACAACAATGACAGTCTATCCTTTATCATTAAAGATGCCAATCATGTGGTAATGTATTATCCCAACCATTTATTTTACATATTTCTTACACTGAATCACCCGTAAAACCCCTTTGACTTAAATTAGCCCCATATAATGTTAACTTGCCATATGTACTCTATGCATGAGCATATCCCAATGTAAGTGCTGTAACAGGGCAATGTTACATATGTGGGTCATCACTGAATAATACAGAGGCAGACACAGTACGTTGGGTGTTGACACGCCGACCAGGTGTGCAGATTTAATTACAACACAGGTGCTGCCACTAGGGTACCAGCAATGGTAGCCCTAGTGTCAGATTTAATAAATGCAACTTTACCACAGATAGCGAGCTCTAGTCCCACTCCAGGAACCTACTACACTTTGCAAACCCTCTCTATACTGTTTGGGATCAACATCCCCTAAACTGATCTGCATCTGGCCTCCCAGAGTCCGGGCATCCTCACGGCAACCCCAGCCTTTTCAGACAACCTCAGCTCAGCTGTCTTCATGAGCACTGCCTTGCAGTGGAAGGGTTTCATGTAGTAGTTCTTTCCATGGAGCGGACACTCTCATCATTTGTTTCAACACATCAAGCTTTTGCTCAGTGCCCGTCTGTATGGCTATGGCCATGCAATAGCCTTGAGCTGTAATGCAGACACTTTTTGAGCTGCGTGCAGGCTCCCCGGGCACACCCCCCAGCCAATAAAGACCTCCAGATCAACTCAGCACCGGGCGAGCCTGTCTGCTCAATTAGTTGCCTAGCAACACGTCTCCTGTTGCGCGTCCCAGCCGCTTCCATAAAGGCAGACATGCACTCAAGAACCAGCGACAGGGTACTCCCTGTCCTAGTGCTTAATTACAGCCTTTCTTCACTGCAGGGCAACATTTATGTTGCTTTCAGTTGATTCACTGCCTGCAGCATTAGAACTGGCAACAGATTTTCAGCAGTCAAGTTATTAATGTAGAAATGCCACTCTTGCTAATAGTTACCCGTATTCACACCACTGCTGGTGTGCAGCCATAACTGACCATTGTTAGCAGAAATTGGTGCCAAATCAGCTTGATGGCTTTGTTTATTCATTAATGCTATTTACAAGGCCAGATGTTGCTAGTCAGAATAAATGAGCCTTTGTTTAACTGCAGAACTGAGGTCCAGAGTTGCTCAGTCTCCAGCTGCCACTCTGTTGCCTAAATAATCCTTTGTTATCCAGGCAGAACAAATGCTTGGTTTGCCCAGGACAAAATATTCTTGAGCAAGTTTTATTTATTTATTTATTTTTAATGACCTCGAAAGGCATGTGTTGTTCAGGCAATATGTGCAATATTATGGGAAATATCAGTAGTGCCTGTTAACAAGAAGAAAAGCTAACTCTTCAGACATTTGGGACATCTTGTCTGATGAGTAGAGACATAATTGCGTTCATTGTTGTGTTTATTAAGGGTCAGTAGAGTACTGGCATGAAACTTATAATAGACTTTGCCAGCAGGGAAGCAGTAATTAATGATTAATGTTGTATGTATGGGACTGTCACAGAGTAGAATATGCAATAAGGGGTTAGGGAAAAGGCTAAAATGAGCAGATTAGGAAGCTTTGGAATGTAATCTGAAATACAGGACCTACAAATGACTGATAACATTTTTTGGTGCACAGGATAAATGATGCATGTATAGGACTGGTAGAAAATAAAAGTAATATACTGTATATGCTGAATTCTGCCAGCAAAACATCCTTATGCCTTATAATGAAAGAAATATAGGGGTCTGTTTTTAACAATTTGCATACGTCCAGCCTTAAAGACCATTAAAAACAATGAAAAAACAGTGTGAAGAGGTCCTTGTAAAGTTGGTTTACAAGTTTGAGGGTGACAGTATTTAGATATCTGCTGTTGATTATATCTTTAAATAGACACCATTGTGTTAAAGCAATTTTGAATGAACCAGATGTTAGTTTTCAAAAAGCCCAACTGACAAAGTCTCTGGGGATGTTATTTCAGGAAAGTCTAACATTGCCTGTAGTGTACATGAGTATACAAAACCACAGCACATGAGAACGTATTCATCAGCTTTGTATCTGCAAGACTACAGTTCTGAATGTTTGGAGAAATAACCAGGCTCTCTGAGGGATTAGGAACTGCAAAAAGGTTATTCCCTGAGCAGAATGTTTTCTCTCCAGTGAAGCATGTTCCAGTCCAGCCCCAGTGAAAATGTCTAAATGTGTTTCTGTCTGAAAGCCATTTAGGGCCTAAGGGAAATTAATTCTAGGTAAGCAAGGGTCACATCACGAAAACAACACTACAAAAGCTTGTTTGCTATTTAATCCCTTATAAAATTCACAATGTTAATTGTCGCAAAATATTTTCAAATCCATATTTTCTTAATCGTGAAACCGCAGAACAGAAAGTTAATCTCTACCACTTGAATTACAACTTCTAATCTTACCTATGTATTGCCATTTCGAAGACCTCATATTTTGTCTACAGTATACGAAAAACACACATTATGATAAGGGTAAATTTGATTTTTATTTTTAATCATAATTTATTTATATCTGTTACTGAAGAAATGTATAATTGTTCCTTGCAGATACTTCAGGTCAATATCAAGAGGTTGCATGAAGGAACCATTGAACAAACATTTGACATTGAAAAAACTTTCGTCACAGGAAAAGCATTATTACTCAAAGTCAATGCGTGAATATTTGAGTTATTTTAGAGAAAATACATTTAATATTTAAAAATTAAAACATTCTGGGAACATTTGCATCTTGTCTTTGGATAGCCCCAAGATGGCCCAGAGTCAATGGCAATGTGAGTAAATAATCAGTAGACTTTATCACATGCCCAAGCCATAGGGTGAAAATGTATTGTAATCCAGTTGGAGTAATTCCTCATATATATATATATATATATTATATATATATATATATATATATTATATTATATATATATATATATAATATATATATTCTTGAACGAGTCATTGTCAAAGATTTTACATAATGTGTGCATCTGTATGAAAATGGTCTATCTATGTCCATGGACACATAATCTATATAAATAACATTCCATCCAAAAACAGTAAGTTATATTTAGTTGTTAAGGTAACAGTGGGAAAAGATGTACATTTTGCTTGTACATGCATCACTGTTTGAAACCATGCATCTTATAATTTATAAGAAACTAAATTAGGCCTATTAGAGGATACATTGCTCCAACCAAAAGGTTATTTATAAAACTGCAGCAAGTCACAGCACAAAGAGAAGGGCTATGTTATGTCCCAGTTCTGGTTTCAGGGATTGCAGTGGTGCAATAGTGTGAAGTACAGTGAAGCTTTTCATGCACCCTGCAATTATGACACTGTGGAAAATGTTTGCAGCCACCTCCTGAGTGTTCCTGTGAGCATGATGAATTAGCTTTGGGGTGGCCCTTTAGGGCACGCGTAGCTGCACCACATTTAAAAAAAAAATAACTTCCCAGTCTGATATCACCACACTGCAGCACTCTTGCTCTACTTGTCTACAGCTGGTACCTTGAAGAAAAAAAAATAAAAAATCGGATCATGATATTATATTTGTATTTAATTATGTAAGTCTTCTCTTATGTACACAATGTATGGAGCTATTCCACAGCACATTGTTTCACTGGACATTTCACACACTTCCACTGAGAGCAATGGAATATTGTGCACTGAATTTAGAAAAGGCAAGTGTCCCCTGAATAAAGGATGTTCCAGTATAATGGAAAACTTCTGTTTAGTGTTCATATTCAGTTGCTGATGCTTAGGTAAGCTGGGTTGTGATGTTTTTACAGTAATATCTTTTCTTTGTTGTTCTATACCAGTATCTAATGTATTTTAATTTAATGAGATTGTAGTTTTCAAATAGCAGCATCAATGTGCTGTATTTAAAATATTGGTATATAATCACACTGAGCAACAAAAATAAATTAAAAAGTAAGTAGCAGGGTTCCAAAAAATATAGCATTATACGCATTCTCACGTGTTGCTACAACTGTTTAAAAAACGTACCTGTAATGTTTTTTTTTTTTTTTTTTTTCATTGTTAGCACCCTGCCAACCTTTTACACATAACTTTAGAGTCTGTTTCAAAGCTCTTTTCAAAAAGTCAGCTGTAGAGCACTGGTGTTTGAGATATATGCTCTAAATCACTGCAGGAAGAGAGATTTAAAAATTTTAAAAAAAATAAAAAATACATATATAACAAGTGCTCTGGCTTTTCTGCTCCGTACCACATCATGGATCGTTATTGTTGTGTTACCTGTTTGACTAAGTGGGCAGATTTAAATTTAGAACAACAGGAATCATTATTTTAATCATATTTTTAAGTCTGTTTTTAACTTGCAAGTCTGTATGTTAGGACTATGATGTAAAATAGTTTACAAACTGTATCACAATTTGCATTGATTCATTGGTCCAAACTTTTTATACCTCCTATTCTTTTTCACTGTTTTCATGGAATTACACAAAACCATCCAACAAGTTCATTAACATGCATGGGGATGTCTTGAGAATTCCTTGTGCTGGTTAATTCTGACAGAGACAGGCTTTCAGAATTAAAAGGACTAAATGGCCAATAATGCACAACCCTGATCCTGGTAAATAAACTGGACAGCAAAGATAGTATTCACAACCTTTTGATCCCCAATGTTTCCACTAATGCAGTGAGTTAGACTATGCTGGGATTAAAGCCAGGAGCTATGCTTTTAGGAATACAAAGAACAACCTGTGCAGTCTTGGCTGGATGCCTTAGAATAATGTTGAAGCCACCTTTTTAGCAGGCACTCACAAAGTGGCAAACACATCAGGCAAGTGCTTTGCCCCTTTCAAATCTACAATATAAAAACATTGTCTGTGTTCTTTAAATTGTATGAATCAGAAACACCATCTAGTAACAGCAGGCCAGTTCTGGATCTATTGCCTTAAAAGATGAATTATATAGCTGCAGGGGTTTGGTTCAAAGCAGTTTTTTTTTTTTTTTGTAAAGAGGAAATAATTATTTTCTCAGGATTATTAGGCAAGGTATCTGCATGGGGCTTTTTTGTGTGAGGTTTGCTGCAAATTAGCTTAATTTGCATGTAAACTAAAATGTTTTTAAAATACTAATTATTCAATACTAAAACACTCCAGCAATTTTTTCTGTGGAGACTTATCCCGAATACATTGTGATCACAGGCATATCAAATAGGATAAGAGTAATTAAACTTTAATTAGTCCTTTATGAGCACAATCACCAACATAAAAAAATACCACATTCATGGTGAATTTAATAATGACTTGTGGCGGAGTGTCCCGCCCATGTCCATATCCATATAAGTAGAACACTTCTTGGCTAAAGTCCAGAATTACCAACACATATGCTTGCAGTCCTTCTTAGTCACTCTTACTGCAAGTACTGACATATTGTATTTTAATTTAGATGTTTGATAAGGTAGTGTTAAGGTGCTTTGATAAGGAGTCCAGGAGCGTTTCTGAGTTCTACATGTCCGCCATAGACACATGAAATGTGAAGCTATTTACATCAAATAGCTTGATTGGATAAATGAGGCTGTAAAGATAGCTGTACAGTACAGTAGTGTGGTTTTAGTACATTGTTCCAAAGTTTACACTCAAATCATGAGAAGGCAGACTCTGTTTATATTCCAAATCGTTTACTTCTCAAATGTAGTTTTAAATGTTACTTTTGTTATGTATTACTAAAGGTTAGAAATACTACCTATAAGCTCCCTTAGGACTCAGAAAGGTACTACATCTTCTGAGCGTGCTTAGACTACAATGCATGCACTGGCTGTGAATAATCAATAATGATACAATGCACATCATGTGTTACAAAAGAAATCAACACGCTGATCATTTACAAATCACACTTGTAAATGTACTTTGCAATGCAGTGCTACAATAGAAACCACAACGCGTTCTTAGAACTGTTGGTTGGCACTTTAAAGGAGTCAGCCTGATGAAGTGATCCATGTTTGAAAGCAGCTTTCAAGCCAGATAACACTGAAATAATGTGCAGAGGCACATGCTGGTACCCTTGGCAAGACATACTAGGATGGCATCATCAGAAAAAGACCATGAACTAAGAAATGCTACTGCTGGGTCTTGCTGTCACCTAATTAAGCAGGGAGTCAGAAATAAATTAACCAGAAAAGCTAAATATTGTATTTCTACTTTTTTTCTCCTGTGGATAGATTGTAATTTCAAACAATATTTTAAGAGGATCTGAGGAGATGGGCAAAAATGAATGTAAATTATGGTTGAATAATCTAGCTAATGTTCCTACATCATTTTATGAGGGATATTTCACCAATCTGATTAAGGTGCTTATTTACAGAGTACTTATTTGCTACAAGATACAATGTGAAAACAGGTCACCAGCAATGTAACTGGGTTTTAATTCCATGATGCATGTTATGAAGTACTGATGTGCTGTGTCTTATTAGTCAAATAACCTGACAGATGTCAGCTTAATCTTTACTGCTGCCAGTCATTCAGACCCAGGCCTATATAAAACCAGGTTACACAGGTAAAAAAAAAAGCATCTGAATCTACTGACCTTCCTAGCATCCTTTAAGAAGTAGGACACAGTGAATGTTCTTTACTGTATAATTACAAGAACATACACAGTTTCAAAATAGTACCAGTAAAGAGCTGAAGGAATTTTCTGACTTTCATTTTCACTTTAATGTAAGCTTTGGTATTGCTTTTAAACTACACATTAAAAAATACAGCTACAGACAGGAATGCAGTATTATATTTTTAAGAATTGATCAGTGTTTAGTTTATGGAGTGGGTTTAGTTGATGGTATAATAGCTGTATTAACCTGGATTGTGATTTAGTACAATGCTTTTGTCATTACTATATATTTCAAATTGTAGTTAGCATGCTGTTTGTTTTAAAATATGTATGTTTTTGACAGGCTATATCACAACAAAGCTTAGTTGCAGCCTACTTGGATTTACACAATTCTCTAGCTTTGTATTTAAGTTTAAACTGACATTTGATTGTCGTTGGAACAGATAGATAATTTTGTAACATCAGCTTTTCTTCCCGTCGCCTGTTCATCTGCAAAACCAGCTCTGTTTATCTCAGTTCCCTGGGCGGCACCAAGCTGATCCTGTAATCTGCCAATATCTGATTTTCTAAAAGACAGTCTTGTCCCACTGGGACTTCAAGTCATTCCTGTTCTCCAGCACATTAAGAATTAATACTTACCCTTACTGCACCCCCAGCTAACACTGAATACTTTAACAAAGCTGTCCAAATCCCATCTGTCATGCATTCAAAAGATTAACAATTAATCCTTTCAGAATTACTCAATTGGCTGGAAGCAGTTGTCCTAGTAACCAGGTGGCAGGCAACATGTCAGAATGATTTCATCAAATGTAAGACATCATTAGATGCTTCTTCTGTCTTTTAATATAACACCTTGCTGTAGCCTTAAAGGTTACAGAAATCCTTGGAGATAAACTTGGTTAGTATATATTAACTAGATACATCAAATGCGTTATAAAATATATTATGGATTTGAGAGTCACTGTTAGAAATGATTACCAGCTATACGCTGAAATTCAAACTGAAAAAATGTATTGTAGTAATGGGTTTCTATGATATAATGAACAAATTAATTTACTTTCTGTATACAAATGCAATTTAAAATGCTATTTAATATATTTGCCTGTCTTAATTAATTCAATATATATATATATATATTATATATATATATATATATATATATATATATATATATATATATATATATATATATATATATATATTAAACTGGAAGATTATCATTTTTTGGTTGGAAATCTAGGAGAACAGAATTTAACAGCTTCCTACAGGACATCTTGGCAATTTCCCCCAATATAAGAGCTCTACTAAAATTTGATTTAATCCTGCTAGTGTTTTCTCTCAGGAGTGGTTTTCTGACCCTGTTAATGACATCAATCAATGTAATAAAAACACAATGGAAAAGGGTCCGTGTTAGAACGGGTTTACAAATGTACGAGTGCCAGTCTATAGATCTGCCACTTTATATGTTTCTTAGCACCTTACTAAGGGACACAGACTTTCATACCTACTCTCCACCATTAAGCGATCAAATACTTATCATTTCAAATAGAATGTATTCATGTTCTGATACCATAGTAAGGATTTGATAGCTACATTACTGGTATACCCATTCTAGGATAAAAGACATCTATTTTCCTAGTGAGGAAGGGCTTCTTCACAAACTCAAGACTCAAATTTAAAAGTACAGTTGTTCATTGAGTGAATCCTTTGGACTAGAGGTTGATAGAAAGCTCAAGTTACTATTGTTCTCCCTCCCTTGGGTGTTTTATAAACTACCAAAGCTGCTATCAAACTAAAGCCCCTTTCACACACAAATGCCGCTACTGAGCCATCTCAGAGAAAATTCTTTAAAATACCCATTCACACAGCACAACAATTGAGCAATCTCTGCCGTTATAATACCATCATAACCCTTTCACACAGCCAAAGGGATCATGTGAGTACAACTTTCAAACCTGTCAGTCACCAGATCGTTTTCATGCCAATGGCAATTCGCCAATAAATTACAGCATCACACACCCGCCCTTCTATTTGTGAATTCACCTCCCCGTCAGTCCTTAAAGTTAATTCCTTAACTTATTCCAGACTCCAATTACTACCTCGTTCTTGATTAGTCATTGTATTTGAACAAAAAATGAAAGCGTGAAACACCAAACGACAAAAATACCCAACATATACGCTATACATGCAGTCACACGGGATGCTGACTTTCAATCCACGCCCACTATAGCACTTTAGTGCCAGCATAGCCTTTCACAAAGCAGTTAAGACGTTTCAGTGCTGTCTCTGAACCACCTCTTGAGGTGGTTCAGTGACTGTATGACAATGACGGCTCTGTGACGGTATAGACAATTCACAGAGTAAAGTGGTTCTGACCCGTCGTCTGTGTGGAAGGGGTATTACACCAGCAGTAGGATATATTTAATACTTAAACGTAAAACAGGATAATTTTAGGATAACATCTATATGTTACATATCAAGAAAATGCACTTGATCTCAGTCTCAGGCATGCCCGGTGCACAACTACATTCCCTTGCAATGTATCTCAACAGTCCGTTGATTTGTATCAAAAGCCAAGCTGGGCTCAAGCACATTAATGAGGGCTAAAAGACCAATTGTGTACAGGGAAAGCGTTGCACTTAAGGGCCGAAGAGGAATGTGTTGTACAAGTACCACTTTGATATCCCATTTACACTAGCCACTTTTAATCTGTCAAAATGAGGTCCCTAATCTCTGGTGAAGGACCTTGACTGTTATCGTTCAAACTATGTTTAATCTCTGTTCCAAATCAATCTGCTGAATAATAATATGTAAACACAGTATTCATTTATGTGATTTACAGCCCCATTCATCTTTTTTCTCCTTGATGAAAGAAAATCTTTTTTCTTTTAGTACATGACCTCTGAACATTGTCTTTCAATGTAGATTAAAGCTGCTTCCTCGCTGCCTTATATGTTCAGTAACCACAACAGCAACAGCAATAAAGTCTCTGGTTTGAATGACAAATTGTAGAAATCACACAACTGGATGCAGACTGGTTACTTCCAGCAACTTTATTTTACTATGTCATAATGACAACTGGCACTGTGCTCTTCTCTAACAAAGCTGGGAGACTTTGAATAAACTGTATGAACACATTGTGAAGAAGTTACTGAGCAAACAGCATGTTCAGCATTAACACATGTAGGCTACTAGATGTTAACAATTACTAAACCAATTTTATTTATTTATTTTTTTTTACATTTGGTAACACATTTTAGGACCTAACAGTAACTTAAATACTGAAACTTACACAATTACACAAACCTGCACTCAAATCCTGTTTTAAATGAAAAGGCTGTGCTTTGCCTGGAACATGCCCCAGTCTGCACTAGATTGTATTCTAATGGTATCTGATGGACATAAACTATTGATTTTAGCATATTATGTATGAGACATAGAAAAGGGTTAAGAATAAGGCCAACTACCTTTCATCACTCCTCCTGTTAGACTAACGAATTGACATGGCAACATATCTTGTTTCACTTTGAGTTTGAAAGCAAAAGCCTTCATGAAGGTAAAGCTGGATCAATAATCTCTGTTGCGGAACACCTTCGAATGGAGTGTAAATGATGGGTGTACCTGGGCTTGTTGTGCAGGGTGGGACTATAATGTTCCAAACTGAAAGGAGGTAAGTGTGTTGTGAGAAGACTGCTGTGTGAGTTACCAGTCACCTCTGAGAAAGTTGAAACAGTTGGCAGAAGCTACAGATGTCTACAGATGTTGAATCCTCTACATTCTGACTTTTGGTACAAAACTAAAATCATGTCAGTTTTGTAAGACACAGGCAGCCCGAAACCAGCGGTTTTATTTCACACAGTGAGCTAGATGATAGATCAGTGAAACAGAACATATGTTTGCAAAAAAAATAGACTTGGTTTTTGGAATGGTGGAGTTGGATGATTTCACTTGTCACTCAAGAGCTTCTACTTTCTGAGGGCCATCAGTCTATATTACCTAACACCCCATGGAGGGCATGACTGAGGTAATTTCTTACTAAATTTATGTCCAAGAATACTTTCGTTATTCTGCTTTTCCACAAATTTCTCCCAGTCTTCTCTGAATAACATTTTTAATCTGCAGCCACCATCTACTCTTATTTTACAAGGGTCTTACATCACCACTGTGTATAAGACTGGAAAACACAGACGTTTATCAGAAATGTATAGTGCACCGTGTATAATAATAATAATAATAATAATAATAATAATAATAATAATAATAATAATAAGTGAAAAACACCTGTTAAAACAGCAGATATAACGAGTATGTTTGTTTGTAACCTTAATGTGAGTGTATATATATATATATATATATATATATATACACACACACACACACACACACACAACACACATAGACACGTTAAACCCATAATTCATACTGTGCATTATTCCCTTCATGTCTAATCCTAGTTTCAGTGACTCCATTTACCAGTGCCAATTACCATCAAATGTGTATTACTAGCACCTGACCCTTAATTAGTATCAATTGAGAAGTTAACCTACCTTCAGGCTTCCGATCCTGGCTATCTATTGTACTGTTCTCCCTGATGATGGGGGAACAATAACCTAGAAAATTAGGGGGTAAATCTTTTGTTTTACTTTTGGAGGGAAACAGTACTTTTTCTGTTCCTCAATACCTATAATTAGATTGTGAGAAAACCCCAATTTGATTATATAACCTTTTGTTGTATACATGGAGGAGCTGGATTCATTTAAAAACCCTGTTACATGCTTTTATTATCCATCAGCAATTCTACTACTATCATGTAAATGAAAAAATAAAAACAATAGCATTGGGTTTATATTGTCTGAATTCATATGATCTACATGTACATGGTATGTACCACAATAGGCTCAGCTATGAATGAATAAACAGTCATGTGTGATACACATTTGAGAAACAGAGACTGTGATCAACAATATTCACAATACAGCCAGGTATTAAAGAATGTGAGGCTCCCTTATTAATCAACACCCTTTAATAAACTCTCATTATATTCTAAATTATAGATTAAGATGGTTATTATGTTTAATATTGATAATATTTAGGTAATTAGTAGATTAAACTCAGCAATTGTTGTTTAAAAAAAATAATAAATATACATAAAAAAAAAATCATAGGTTAGATTTGGAAAGCATACCGTGCTTTCCCCCAGTGTTCTGAGCGGTAGTTTATGATTCAAGGAAATGTATGTTAAAGCACTGCAGATAAATGGGCATTTTCAGTTTACAATAATGTCGTTGTTTTCACTTCATACAGCTCCCGTGTAAGTTATATAGCTTCCTACCTCAAGCCCGCTTGTTAAAAGGACATTTGTGACAAACAAAGTGGGCACTAGAGCATTAAATTCATTTTGATGGGTGAATTGGATTCTAACTTTAAACTATAGGAGTGTGTTCCTTTGAACTTGTGTAGAGACAACAACAATAATTAGTTGGAGCTGTGAACTGAGATCCCAATTACATTTTGAATAAAGCACACATGGGCAATAAATTGGACATGGCATGTGAATCGAGAATGTCGTAAAAAGAAATATGAACATAGCTCCCTGCTATATCATATATTATAACGTAAGGTTACGGATGCAACCCCGGTTCTCTGAAAAAGAAAATAGCCATCACCTGACCTCGATACCCATTAGTTGATGGCTATTTTCGAATTTAAAGAGAACATAAGTATATTTAATATTTATTTCTGAAAAATATTCGATATGCCTGACTTTTTCCAAACAATGAAACAATGTAATGTAATGTAAACCTGACAGTTAATAATAGAATACATTGTTGTGTACTGTCCAATCACTACAATCACCCAATCAGCTTCCAGCTCTAGCAGTCTTCTATTAGAAGATAGATACCCGCTGCTATGAAACCATGGATTTTAAAATGAATCTGCTCAAGTGCTGGCTTTTTCCTTTTGACTTGCAGTAATGAAAACTCAGTTCACATCTTTTGGGCAGAAAATACTAAACAAAGACACAAGTGGTCCAAATGTATTTTAATATCCACCAAAATCAGCCAATCAATACTTTGCAACTATGAAAGAAACCAGTCTTGTACCTGCCACTGCTGTATTAGCCAATCCTGTCAGCTGAACTGGAGCTACATTTCGGTATTATTGTCCATTTAGATATCCGACTGTTCAGATCAACTATAAGCAACTCTGACAAATAAAAAGTTATTTGTTTAATAAAGTTTTTCTTTTTCTCTTTAATTATGTATGAGATCCTTCTTAAACATTTTCATGACTATTTTCCTAAAATTTATCAGTGAGAGGGTATCTGTCAAATGAGTACAAGTTTAAGTTAAATCTAGGTTTTAAACTGTTTAATAAAATAACGATAACAAACAATTTTGTAATAGAGATAATGCCCTCTCTATGAAGGACTGTGGTAATTGACCTTGACCTGCATTAGCGCCTTCGGTTCAGGATGCATAACTCCTGTTGTGGTCAACTACCATACGATAGAGCCTTCGTCGCCGGGCACTATCGCCTAATCATAGAAACCCATCTGAACACCGACAGTTCACTGTTTGAGTTGTAGGATTCCTGAATATTCCTCCTATTAATAAACATATTAACATCATAAGTAATGTGATACCATCAGAAGTAAATTGAAGATGTTTGTGTTCCAAGTTTGAAATGCAGATAATGTTATAATACAAATGTAAGTTTACATTTGTGAAAGAAGTAGTATAAAACAAAAGGGCACAAGCATCTCCTTTCCTTTGTGGCCAGAGCCATTGCCTGTCTCAACTAATTAGTTGAGTTAAGATCAACTGGCACATTTGAGGAAAAGTGCAGCATGGTATATTCCATTTGTTTTCTGATTTGCATTTATTTGAATCCAAACCAGAACAAATGCAAAACTGTATATATTAATGACATAATAACATAATGTACAGTGGTACTGAAAATCGTATACACTGGTACTTACATAACAGTACTGTTTTAAATGCCATAATGTATTACAGTATAATTCTTTTACATACCTATTTACTGCATAACAAATATGTACAAATTTAAAGTAACTTTATAACCTCTGAATTGCATATAATGTTTAGTGATTCTAAAAAAGCAGTAGTAGAATTGTATTTTGACTGACAACACATTATTATTATTATTATTATTATTATTATTATTATTATTATTATTATTATTATTATTATTATTATTATTATTACACCTTTATCCAAGGTGACTTACCTTTATCCAAGGTGACTTACAGGTGTTACAGAGCAGTACTGTACGGAGTTACAATGCAACATTAACAGTTAATACAAATAATACTACTAAAATGCAATATGATCTAGGATGCAACAAGTTGTATCAACAATGACATAGTAGTGCAATAGTGAAAGCATAGTGCATCAGCTGAGGATTCAGTAATGAGGTGCTTAGGTAAGGTAAGTCCAGTGCATAGTAGTAGGAGGGGTAGATCAAGAGATCAGGTTTTACTCCAATTCGGCTGTTAAACCCATTTTCTCCACTAGCTAACAGAGAAAAGGAAACAATAGTTTATTCTAATAAACTTAACTGTTACACGCTGCCAGTGTGTATTAAAAATGCACTGAATACAACATGAATATAGCATTTAGATTTCAAGACCACTAATATACTTTGCATACAATATTTTCTAAACAAAGTTGTTAATGCAGGAGAAAGGCAGACAAAAATGAAGCACATCCTATCGACTTACTATGCTAAACTTAAATAAATGACCAGTAAAATAGTTATATACAGTACAGGTGAAAAGAGAGTGAACGAGTTTGCCTGCACTAGGGAAAATAAACAAATACTGCTGGAGAGTGGCTAAAATCAGGGTTAGCGACTTTTGACTTTAAATCAGATTTTTTTTTTTTTTTTTTTAAATTATGGATTTTTTTTTTTTTTTTTGTGTAGTAGTACTGTAGTTGTAACTCTATAGTATGGGGTGTCATAAATCTTGAATCTTAAATCTTGTATTTTTTCCCAGATTTATAAATGTTGTGAAAATATATATATATATATATATATATATATATATATATATATATATATATATATATATATATATATATATATATATATATATAATGTGTACATTTAGATATAATTTATAAATCTAGTTACAAGATTTAACATTTAGCTAAATATTAATCTCTTAAGTACTGTAATAGCAAACTACATAACTATGCTACAAGGCATCATAATCAATTTTGTTATGAGTCAACTTTCAAGAAGAACTTTATCAGAAAAAATTGGAGATTGTTAAAAAAAAGGGAGATATACTAATATACAACTATACAAACTGACACAGGAAGGGAAGGGATATACTTGCCACTTCCAAAATTTAAATTAAAGGTATCCGTGGCTTGATGGTAGCTGTCAATTAAAAAAATAATACTGCTGGAACTGTCTTTTGTTCAGTACAGAAAAGACGATATGTATTGAACAGCACTGGTTACAGCAATCTAGGATGTCTATCGAAGTCAGCACAAACACATGAGTGCTCCCAGAGTCATCTGCGAGCCACTGTAACACGCAAAACTTTTGAACAAACTCGGATTGATGTTCAACTGGATAAGCAGAAGCGTAGGGATACAGTGCATCACAATGAGTAAGTAAGAACTGGCTTTCAGAGGGCATGATGAAGGCACCAATTCATCAAAAAGAGGTAATTATGTGGAATCACTTTCTCTGATACTTTCTATGACATAATGTTAAGCAATCAGTATTCTCGGGTACCTCTAGCAAGACTCAAAACGACTTCATCTCTTTAGTGTCTCAGGTTTTTCTAGATACAATAAAAATGAGAAGTACAGGAAGCCAAGTACATAGCTGTAATGGTAAATGCAGCTCAGCTGTCTTGTGTTTTCAGGTATGTGACTGACAGTGGCCCGAATGAACAGTTCTGTGAAAATGTGGTACGTTTTCTAAAAAATAATAATTCAAAAATTATAATAATAAAATGTTTTAAATAAGACAAAATTCCCATTGGGCTTATTTTTTATTTTTTTTGCGATTCTATTCATTTAGAAGTATTACTATGCAGGACAGCCGCTATAATATTATTACCTTTATTAAAAATGTGGACGGATTAATCTACCAATTAATCAACTAATGCCCAGAAATTAATCGAAGCACAATGAAAACGCAACAGTCTGAGTTTTACATCAATAGCTCAATGAGGATTTAAATAATATTATTTACATTTTAAATAGTGAGTAGATATGTCTTCTGATTGTTTGAGTAGTATTGTTCCTTGGGATAACAAAATACTGAGCTCAAGTCATGTGATTTTATAAAAACTCCAGGTGCTCAGTATTTGGTATTTAAGTTGAGTTAAAATTGTCATGATTAGTTGATTAAGAACATATATAAATAGTCACTCGAAAAGTATTCAAATGATTTGAATTAACACAAGACCATGCCCCGCTTGAGTAATGAAGATCGCCTGGTTGCTATCGGCATGATTGAAGGTGGCCTGTCTGTGAGAAGTTACCTGGAGAATGAGATGTTCTGCTTCAACAATCAGCAGACTAGTCCAGAGAAACCAGGAAGCCGGCTCTGTGAGGGATAAGCCATCACATCCGACTGATCTATCTGCATAATCGCATAAAGCCAACCGTGACCAGCCAACCTTCGCTGCACAGGAAGAGCGGCGGAACATCCCACAGCAGTCTATCCAGAGGCTGATCAGGTCACTGCCAGGATTGTGTTAATGCTCAGGGAGGTCATACCCGCTACTAAATTTCTAATGTTTTCATTTTGACGGTGTGTCACGTTTTATACTGAAAACTTGTGATTCTTTGATTTGTAATTTTGTTCTTATTTTCTGTGATTCAGTTTGATATTTATGTTTAAACTATTTGATTAAATCCATTAGACCCGAGTGTTGCTTTTCTTATGTGCATCAACTAGCAACGACTAACACAGGGCAGCGAAGCTGTATTCCCATCATAAAACAAAACCCACAGTTTGACACATGCAAGGTTTCACCCTACCTTTTTTACAATTGCACACACTTACAACCAGGATCTTCACACTGCAGCAGCCTCGAGCAGACTGACTGCACATTTTTTAAACCCTGCACTTGGCACTATTTTGCAATAATTCCCAGGTGCAGGTGATAATTAAACAATAAATTAAATTAAACAATTAAACCAAAACCTGTATACGCTCATGTTTTTAGCAGAGAAGAATCTGACCCTCTCCCTGATACCTTACAATATATTGTGTGTGTGTGTGTGTGTGTGTGTGTGTGTGTGTGTGTGTGTGTGTGTGTGTGTGTGTGTATATATATATATATATATATATATATATATATATATATATATATAAATATATATTAGTTTTTTAGTATTACATTGGAAAGCACAACATGGCTTCAATAAACAAAGGTGCTGACCACAGTAAGGTAAACGTCTATGGTACAACTGATAAGTAAGTAGGGGATAGTCATTCAAACTTCAGTTTTCCATGGCTTAAGATGATCGAGACAGTTGAGGTCACACACTCCATAATGTTCCTTAATGATACACACTAACTCAAGGATTAAAAATAATTTTTTATTTTATTGAAACAATTAGGAGATTTAAAAGTCCATGTCCACGACGCCTTTAGACTCAAATAAGTCTTCGTCAAGTGATGAATACAATGATCAAATATGAGCAGCAACTCTCTTTATACAGGTCATCGTTAATTTTGTTCATTCAGAATATCAATTAACAAATTAACACTTTGCAGTGCTATGTCGGACCCTGTCCGACATAGCATCAAATTTGTTAATTGAGACAAAATTAACGATGACCTGTATAAAGAGAGTTAAAACACGTGTCAGGACTATCACATTAACAAATGTGAAACCGTCACGATAAGGGCCTGGGACAGGCTGTATTAGTATCTTTCTGTATTTCGTGTCCAGAGATCAGCAAAAAAAAGAGGTTATTTCGGGTACTTGGTAAGTTACCGACTTACTTTGGCTATTCTTTTTCCGAAACTGAAAAAAAGGGCATATCTCAAAGCCCCATCCACTACAGAGATAACACGGACATAACAAAGAAGGTAGCCGATTCTGCATCCAGCGCTCAAAAAATATCACTGACATTTGCAGAGCTTTTTGGAGATATTAGAGTAAAATAATGACTTCGATTGCATTATTGAGGAGTTTGGTGATAAAACGAGTGATCAGGAGAGGATTTATCAGTATGCATGTCTATAAAGAGGTATGTGAAAAATACAGTGAACAAGGGGTGGGGCTTGGCTGTAGACACAGTATTGAGTGTCCTTTTGTGATTCAATATGTTTTAAACCAGTTTTACTCTGAAAAGAAAAATAAACAGCACGTGTGAAAATAAATTGGATCTGATGCGTCTGACAGGTAAGTTTAAATCTTTATATGACACTTTATTAATATGTATTTTGTCTTAATTTAATTGATATGAGCAGCAACTCTGAAATGTAATTTACTGAGTGAAAATTTATTTAATTAATCAATTTTTGGGAATATATATATATATATATATATATATAGATATATATATATAATATATAATATCTATATATAGTTGATACAGTATATGTGTGTGTGTGTGTGTGTGTGTGTGTGTGTGTGTGTGTGTGTGTTTGTTTTTTTTCTTTATGCTAAATGTATGTTTTTTTCTAAAAACTGATACATGTTTAAGGCAATTCCCCTTTGCATATATAGATTCCTCTATGAACATCTTATGAACTTGCACTCTGAGCTGTCTTAATCTGCTTCAGCTTTTTGCCTTATCTGTATTAATGCTGCTGACATTAGACTTTTTATAGTTTTGGGCTAAAGTATTTGAACACACCAGAAGACAGAACAAACAATACTTGCTGCCTGACACATGCTGTACAAGGAACTCTATGCTGCTTGATTGACAGCATGCAAGGTTGAAAGTAAACAGCATCTAATACATGAGGGAATAGAAACGTTCTTACACTGGTGATAGATGGCAGTCTTCTATAATGTCATAAACTGCCATTACACACTGCAATTGTGGAGAACTGCCAGGCTGGCCTCACATGACAGCTATTGACCTGCTGTGGTTAAAAAAAAAAGACTTTGCCTCCTTCTGAAGTACATTACGGTGCCTTTATGAAGCAGGACAGCTAACATAAAGAAAGCTACCTTTTTTGCAGACACACAAGAGGGGCACACAGCTTTGCATTTGAATGGTGCTGTACCCAGACGATGCAAACTAATGAAACAAATGGATTAATCAATCAGGCTACATGAACAAAGATCATTCAGTTCAGATCTGCAGAAAGTTGTTATTTTTTTTTATTTTATATTATTGTATTTTATTAATAATTACTCTGCTGCAGTAGGTGTTAAATTTGAGAAGTGCATTATGGCTGACATGAAGGATTAACCTGGTCGCTTCAGTGATCTGAGCCTGGAAAAAATTGCCCTGGGGGCTTGCACTGGCTCCTTGATCTTGTACAGGACAAATACTGACTAATATTTCTTAAATGAGAGACTGTGCTCTTTTTAAACTATTGTTTGTTAACTGTGCTTCTTTTTAAGAAGACTTTGCTATTAACAAAAAGAATCAGGCCCATCTCGAATTTCATTTTCATATGTCTGGGAGACAGTGGCTGATGAAATATTAGTGAAATATTAGGAGAAGCAGAATGAAATATAAGGAAGAGCTGTACAGCATACTTCCTTCTGTGCCTGTAAATACATTTTACAATAGAAACAGATTTTAAAAATGTGGGATGCCAGCAACAATCTGCACATACAACATAAATGTAAATGTACTGTATAACATGGCAAAAGATGTAAATTAATATACAACAGTATACAAATGTTAAACATTAGCTTAAGAGCCAGGTCTAGTGGTTCTGCGTATATAATATAATATATATATATATATAATATATAATTATATATATAGTCTATATATATATATATATATTGATAAGATTTACAAATAACTTATTGTAAAAAAATACAATAAAATACTTTTAAAAAAGCTTGATAATTATTAACTTGCACGTGAATTTATTTAAAAATTTTTCTTATATTTTCGTAGATGGATACTACAACTCACATTCGTCCACATCTGTGCTGACGACTGAGACGAACCACGTCATAGTCTTGCAGAACGCCTCTCCGCAGTGCGCTCAACAACTGCCTGTGAGTCGTGGCAGTGACACGGGGAGGTGGGAAAGTGGGTGTGTGGACTTTCCCCCTCTCTGAATGGCTGAGAGGCGAGTCTTGGGAGATTGTTGGTCCTATAAAATAACGCTCTGCTGTTTCCTCAGGTCTGCCCTTATAGACATGCTGAGAGTGCGGAAACGCTTGGCGCGGACCGAGAACCAGCCGGGAGAGGAAAAGACACGAAAGTATCACAGTGAGACAGTGAGAGCGGGGAACCCTAGGGCAGACCCCTTAAAAATATAACAGAGCAGGCTAGGTAGCCGGCAGCGTAGAACGGAGATCTGGGTCGCATGGGCAGCGGCGACCGGGATATTGCTGCAGAGTGCAGCACCTTTTATTTGTAGTTTTGTTATTGTGCTATTTTTTTCCCTTGTTATTTTTGCCTTCTGTTTTCATTATTATTTCTTTGAGCACCTGCAAGGCGCCGGTATTGTGTACCATCGCTTGGTATGCCCGTGGTTCTGTTTACCATCGTTGGTAAATCAGACCATGGACCCACAGCGCCATCTGCGGGATAAACTTAAAAACAGCACCCCAAAAATAAAACTGGGCACCTGTGCGGTGTTGCCAAATCCACCTGTCTGTCTCCTGTGTCAGTGAATTACCCACCACCCTTCCACAGTGAGCAATGGGCTTAGCAATGTCATTCAGCAAAGTTGAGACCAGGTAAAGGAATACTATAATACACAATAAGTCATTTTCTGAGATCAATCAGCTACTAGGAACCAAATGAACTTAGGACTGAATGGCCTCCTCTAATTTGAAAATGTGTTATGATCTATTTACTCCACTCAAAAGAATACATCCAATAAATTGCTTTATCTGCACCTGGTATTATCAGACAATACCATAAAATTTTGCCTGTCCTATGATTTATGGCTATTTTTCAACTTAGTGTATTTACATTAACACAATTCAGTGACTACAGCATACCTAAACTGATTTTTCAGTCCTACAGCAACACAAGAAATTATTTTAGCAACAGGATACAGTATTTAAATGAGTATGTTACAAAAGCATAATTTATCATAAAACATGGTAGGGAGCTGTTGTTTAAAGTGTAAGATTTATAAAAGTAAAAATAATAAAACAATATAAATGCTCTCTTTTTATGTGTGTCCTGAGTTTTTATGCCCCATCCTCTATTCTTGCTGATACCATATGAAACCTAAACCTCAGATAAATTAGTTTCCACAGGGCATGGTAGACAAGACCTTCTGAAGCAGAATTTGTAAAGGTACAGATCTGATTGTCATTTTTTGAACCTGCACTGTATTCCCTCCTACGCCTGTCGCCTTACTTATAAAAGAAATGACAAGACCTACTTTTTAGTCTCAAAGGGCCTCTGTAATTTCTTGGCATTGTTCTGACAGCTTTGAACCATAAAACAATTAATTGGGGGGCTTCTGCATTATTAAATTATATTATATATATATATATATATATTATATATATATATATTATAATATATATTTATATATATATATATATATATATATATATATATATATTAAACCTCTTATATGGACAACTACAGCAAATGGGAAAAATACATCAACAATGTTCAAATCAATACCATATCCAATAAAAGCAATAGTCCTTATTCCATATCTTTAAAACTTCACAGCAAACATAACTAACACATTTCAACCCATTGGTCTTATTTATTTTCAAACCCACTTTGAGTCTAGCCTTGTGTAGTTCTTGTATTCTTGTTTATAATTCTGCTGGGCATGTTATAAATATGAGGATGTTGTCAGAAAATTGTAGGTGATTCAAGTAGGCTCCATTGAACTTCAGCCCCTTATTTAACCAATCCAGTTTTTTGAAAATGTCTTCTAGGGTGGCCGTAAGACTGATAATGAAAGTTTCAAGGGAGTATCAACTTCAGGTCATCCAAGTATATGCACCAACAACAAGCTATTTGGATGAATAAGTCGAATATTTTAATGAAGAAGTAGAATAACTACACTAAATTGGGAAGAGCCACTACATGTTCTTCATCAGTGACTTCAACGCCAACATAGCAATCCAGCAACAAGATGAGAATTTGTTCTGCAAATTTGGACATGGCAACAGGAACGACAGGAGCAACAGACTAATTGAAATTGCAGAGAACAATAACTTATTTATCAGAACACCTTCTTCCAGAAGAAACCCATCAGGCAATGGACATGGAGAGGACCCAACAGAGTGAAGAATGGATTTGACTACATACTCACCAACAAGAAACAAATCGTACAAGAGGTCTCAGTACTAAACAATTTTAACACAGGAAGTGACCACAGATTTGTAAGATGCAAAAAACACCTAAACACAGAACTGGAGAGAGCAAAACTCATGATGATGAAATCCAACACAACTTATGTAGCAATGCTCCACAAGAAAAGCCTGGTGTCTCAGCTGGAACTGAAGAATTGATTCAGTGATTTTCAAGATCTGCAAAAATATTGAGGTAAACGACATCTATGAAGAACTGACACAAGTATTTGCAGACACATCACTGTAACACAGAGTACTAAATGCGACCAGAAGATCATGCAAGCGACAAAAGCCCTCATGAAGAAAAGAAGGGAAATTAAACATATTATGTAGTTCAACTGTATGTTGGTAGAGAAAACTATTGTAAACAACCGAAGAACGAAGAAAGCAAAACAAAGACTAAACATCATGAAAAAACTGATTTTAGCAATCAAACAAGAGGATGGGACTGTCATCATGAACTGCAAATTGATTTTGAAAAGAGTCAGAGACTTTTACAGTAAAATAATATCAAGATGAATAGAGCAAAGTGGCAGTTGACAAAGACGAGACAGAAAAAATACAACCCGAGGAAGAAGTTCCAGACGTTCTACCGGAAGAAGTGAAACATACTATCAAACATATGAAGACAGGAAAGGCACCTAGAGAAGAGGGCATAATGACTGACATTGTGAAAGACGGAGGTGAAGAACTGATTCAAATACTGTGGCGTGTTTTTACAGATTGTATTAAGCAAAAGTGCCAAATGACTGGAACAACGCATCAGTGATACTTTACATAACAAAGGAGATAAAGAAGACCTCAAGAACTGCAGACCTTATTACCTTACTTTCTATAATCTACAATATAAATATATAATTTATAGTTGTATATAATGATATATTATCATATATATTATATATATATATATATATATTATATATTATATATATATATATATATATATATATATAATATATATTAATATAAATAAAAAGTTATGTTGGTTTGTTTGTGACAAAAAAAACGTGTAATCGAACACCTGTTTCCGTGGTAAGAGTACCATTGTATGTTCGTAACAGACTTCATTGATTATTCGACTGCCGAAGTTGTCAATATGAGACAGCTATGTAATCGTGAACTGAATTTAGTGTAGTTTTATAAAAAAATAAATAAAATGCATTTACTAAAGCGATTGTTTTGATTTTAGCACCAAAGGGAATACCCAAAATAGGCGTGTTATAGTCTGTCTGAAAATATTTGCATATATTGCAAGGCATCACAATTCTTTTTTACCTCTAATGGTTTCAACACATGTTGATTCAAAGCTAGTCTTTAGCATCAATAGATAATTTTTGATAAATTATGTACTCTCATATATACAGTATACATTACAAAGTATTTTGTTTTTATTTCTACTCTCAGACTATTTCTTGTGATGGCATTCAAACGAAGGGCTGGGTTCTGTCATGAAGAATTGGGTTGTCAAGAAATCTTGTCATATTCTGCAAAATAAAAAAGTGAAATTTTGTAATTTTATCATGAGAATGTGGAATGAGTAAAGCAGACAGTGATGTCTGTTGTTGTTTTACCCATGGAATAATTAATTGACTTCTTTATCAATAAAAGTAAATAAAATAAAATACAGTGAAAAGATGATTAAGATTAAGCTGGGTTACATGTTTTAAGATGGACGTAAAACCATTATATGACTGCAGTGTGATTTAATAAACAGATAAAATAGCACGACTTAAAAATCGTCAAGCACATATCAAACTGTCAGTAAAATAGCACGACTTAAAAATCATCAACCACATATCAAACTGTCAGTAAAATAGCACGACTTAAAAATCAATCACATATCAAACTGTCAGTAAAATAGAACGACTTATAAATCATCAACCACATATCAAAATGTCAGTATTGTACAGGACTGGCTTGCGTGGAGCAGTTTAAACAATTTTTTATTTTTTAATGATCTTATATAAAGCAATTCAAAGCAGGTGTATTACAAAAGATGAGCTCGACAATACATGTGCTAAAATAACATGCCAGATAAAATGCATCATTTAACAGAAAACAAATGTATTTCAACGTAGCAATGTGACAATGCAGTTCAACCCATTTCATCTTTGTCCACAAACTGTAGTCTGAAATTCATAGATAAAAGAAGAAGAAAACAAGCTTCATAAATGTACAGTAATGTACTTTAAAAGTGACTGAATAAACTGAAGCCCTTAATATTCATAGACACATAGTGTTACAGTTACAAAGAAAACAGTAATATATATATATATATATATATATATATATATATATATATATATATAACTATATATCCAGAATATCGTCATATATTTACTTGTCTGAATGGTTTACTGCATATACATAATTTTGTATGAATGGATTAATAAAGCGTACTGTACATTATAAACAAGACACATGCATATTATTTGTGTTGATTACAAAGACATGTCCCTTTGGTCCACTTAAAGTTTTGTTATGATTTTCTCAACGGTGATGCTGAAAAGCATACTCTTTTCTAAATCCCCACCAGCAGGAAAGTGGAAGCTGCTCTGCAGAGGTCCACTAGTTTTAAACAACTAAGCAGCATACTTAAAAGGCCAGAAAACATTTACAAGAGAATTGTTGTTCTTTGTCTGTCTACATACTGTACACTGCATATACAGTCTAATTCATTCTCTATCATGCCAAATATTTTCATCTGAAAAAAAAAAAAAAGTTTAACCTGGAGTAAAAGACCATATAGATGTTTCATCATTACATTTGCAAAGCAGCCACGTGGGACAGAGTAAGAAGCTTGTTTGGCATAAACAGCAGCTCTCCTGGTGACTAATTCTCTTTCAGATTGCAAAGCTGCTCTTCAAATATGGATGTCACAGCACGATGACATCATCACATCGGGTGAACACGGATCACATGCTTCAGGACGAGAACACAGCACATGGACAAGCTCTGAAATTCCATCACTGAACTGAAAATACTGAAAACCGATGTCCTGCTAAATCTTAACTTACTGAACACTTGTAGTGAAACTGCATGTCGTCTTGAGTTGCTTGATACAGTGAATATCAATAACTTTACTTGAATGTGCATGACATTATACATCATGAGGCATTATATGTAATCGAGTCATACTCTAGTGTAACAGGTTTGGATGTTTCTAGAGTCAAATATTTTCCAGATGGAAGCTTTTTTACCTCTACCTATCATCTGAGCTGAAGTGATAATGTGCTCAGTAGTTAAAAGTCTTTGCTCAGTAAACTCTCTTAAAAAGGTACCAAATTAATCTACAAATTAAATACCATAGCTAGCACCTTTTCTAATAATTAAACAACTTATTTCATAAATCATCTTCAAAAGCATAAGGTCATCTTTTGCACTTTCTTATCTGGCTTGGCTTAGGGTCACTTACATTTCTCTTTCGTTTGTCTTTATCTTTAGGATAGATGGATTGTGATAACCCCTTGTCACCAAATTTTCAATTTCAAGTGGCAATTAAAAGTTATTTCCACTTTTTTTTTTTTTTTTTTTTTTTTTTTTTGCTGCACAGCATTGTAGTAATATATCTTATTATCAAATGTATTGAGGAGGCTATATACAGTATAATTATATCATGTCATAGCACTGCTATCCCTTACCTGAACATAATAATAGCACTTTGATGTCAGCCTAAATTTACATTTTAAAATCAAGGAACATGGGGTTTTAAAAATTGCAATTGTCAACAGATGAACATGAAAGACATAGACCTCCACAATACCTAAAGGTGGGCTTTCAGCAAACCAATCTTAATTAGGGACAATGTATTCTGGCAGTGGACCAATTACTAAAGGTAAAATTATTTTGTAACATTACACAATTCATGTGACAGAAGTGAGGGCTGTATGGAGGATGAACCTTGGGAACTGATAAAAGGAAAGAAGTGCTTTGTGACTTAGGGATGAGAAAGGGGAACGAGGAAAGGGGAGCCACTCTCACGGAGGTGAGACCGAACTCACCGGCCTCCAAGGATGGGAAGCAACTGATACTTCCCTCAAGGGAACCTAGAGGTGAGAAAATGGGAAGACGAAAGAGAGTTAGACAGATTTGTCGGAGGTCCCCCTTGTCTCACTGAGGATGAAGTCAGTGCAGCTGGGCTTCTAATATTGGGAAGTGAGGTTCACTTACTCCGAGAAGGAGACCGTTGTAGAGGTTGAGGGGCAGTTGCACAGGTGGAGCAGCATAATGGAGGAGGAAAGCGCAGGAAGACGATGGTGGAAAACAAAAAACCAAGACAGAGAGCAAGTGCATGACTTGGGGTTTAAATATGGGGTTTAAAATTGACAAGACGGAATAGGGGGGCGGAGCCCTTGCTGTGTGGTGGAAGCTGGCATTGGGACATTTGAAGATGATGAGGAGGTGGCGGCTTTGGGGTATATACTACAGGCGTTTGCTCTAAAGCAACAAAAAAATCTGTTGACGGGATCAGGATCTGGTTGCGACCAGTCTATGAGATCATTATCCAGCACTAGGCAGGATGCTGCTTTGGCTGAGAATGTTTTGTGAAATTGATTTAAAAAAAATGGTTCCTCCATATCTGACAGACAAGTTAACAATACTGAACACGTAAGAATCCAGTTCTTGCTGGTAATGGGGGTAATTTTTGCATAAAATATCTTTAAATACCAAAAAACACCACAGTCAATGACTCAATGATCTAGAAATTCTGATGTTGCTATGAGAATTGAAACTAAGTTAACGTCTTTGCCTTCTGTAATATTGCTTCTCAGCTGGGGAGAGAGTGTGTGTCGATGAATCAGGGAAGCAGAGGAGGGGCCAGGTGTAGAATCTGACGCGAGCGTGAGGATTGGCATCTGGACTACAGGGACGGGCTCTGCAGGGGGTGACAGACAACTCTGTCATAGTGGATGCATGGAAGGGGAGAGCTGCTGGTTCCAATTGAGAAATCCTGGTTTCAAACATCTTCAGCCGGTCGGAGACTTAAGAAACGGCAGAGTTGGGTGGCTGAATGAGGTGCTTGATATTGCTGGATACTTGTAGACACAGGTCAAAGAAAGTCAAGAGGAGCTGAAAATTCTGGTAGAATAGCAGTCCATGAAAGGGAGTAGCTTGGGCTGGCTCTGGAAAGCTTACAACAAGTTTGACACACACAAAAACAGAGTCCTTTGTGCTATTTTTAAAATGCAGCTAAAAAGAGCTGGGCTGTATCAGTGAAAGTCAAGGTAACATCTTTCCTGACAGACCAATCAATTATGCAATGCCTGGTACTGTTGCTTGGTCCATAATTAACACACACATTAGTTATGTAGCATTAGCATGTTAAATACAATACATACATGCTATAAATTACCTATTATGTGTGTTTTGCCAATTCCCATTCAGTTTTTTGGATCTGACCGAGTTTCTTAACTGGATATGAAAATCATATGGCGTAATATTCTTATTGTGTCATACAGAAGATGGAGGACATGACCAACTTTAGTTTAACAGATTTCCTTGTCAAATTATAGGAACCAAGGTCATGCCTTCTAACGCCTAATAATAATGATTTAGTTCAGTTTATGAGAAGACTGTTAAAAATTCCCTTTAAATTAAACACTACTACTACAAATGCAGTTTAAAAAAAAACAAACAAAAAAAAACAACATATAACTGACAGGCTGACCTGTCCTTTAATCCGTTATATGTATACAAAGTTAGTTTACTTTAATGATTGAAACTGCTGTGGATCTTTAAACCACTGCCCTAACATTTATAGAGCCGACATATTTGCGCCAATCTTTCAACTTTATTTTGTTTAGTGATATGAATAAGGTGGTCACTTACTCACCCCTGAGTGAAAACACCAAAAGGATTATTATAATAGCTAAAATGCAATCTTGGACAATGTATAATCTCTGAATTATTAGATCCAGTACGGCTGATGTTACCCATTGGACATTATAGCATATGGCTGTTCTTAATAAAAAGCTTGACAAATACACCAATATGTTGGTTTATACTGGCCAATGGTAACCTGGTGAGATCCAAAGATACAGGGTCCCCCCAATATTAAATATCCCCCTGATGACCTGGCACTTTAAATCTTTTTACTCAGGCACTGTGAGTGACAGACCTGCTTGGCAGACCTTATGTCATTGGATAGAGGAGAGCCTCAGCTTTAAAAGAAGGTGCTACTTCTGTATTTCCGTTTGATGACTATATTAGGAGATAGCCTTGAATGCAAATGTTTTGGAATGTTGCTGCGGCGCTGATAACAGACCTATCTCGGTGCAGTAAACAAACATTTTCACACAAAATCTTTACAAAATAAGAGAAATGGCAACACTGAAGGCACAAGGACCTATTTTGTGATAAATACGTATTTGTTTTTCTTGTTTGTGGATCAGATGCATGAGACAGGTGCTGTTATGGGTATGTAGCCCAGGTATCCACCTTGCTGACATTTGAATCCACAGTGAACAGCCCCATCTTCTGCCCCATGATCAATGATTGATGAGTTAGTGTTTCTGGTTGGTTTTGGTCCCTTTTGTGTATATGGCCATAATTCCTTTATTTTGTGTCCAATTTGTTCTTTTTTTTCTCTATGTTTCCTCCATGTTGAAGTTTCATTGTGCACTGTCAGATTTGAACTGGCCATCTCAAATATTTTTTACAAACAATAAACAATGTTTTTTTTTTTTTCTAAAAATCACCTCTTTTTCTGTGTTTTTTGTTATCAGTGTTACACAGGGTGAGTTTCAGACTATTTCACTTTTTTTTAATTAAAGCCTATTGTGTGCACATTCATTTCATGTATGACATGGTCCTGTAACCTTTTATAGTTAAAGAGTTCTAGCCTCAAATCGAACAGTAAAAAACAGGCGAAAGTAGGGGGGACTTTAGTGGGTTAAGGTCACTATCTTTTAAAGCTTAGTAAAAGTTCAGCAAACAAAGAACATTGACATTGATGTAAAACCAGATGACTCAGAGATATTCTTTTCTTTTCTATCTACTGTATATCAACCTCAATTGACAAGATTTGGCAGAATTTCAATAATACATGGAAAACTCAGCAAAAAAAGTCAACTAAGCATTAAATTGTTGATAGCTGCCTACCCAAACAATATACTGAAAGACAGTAATGGAGGTAATTTGACCTAAATGGCCATTTATGTTCCATGCATTGATTCTTAACAGCAGGAAAAGTCCAGAACGACATGGTATCAAATTCACAGTATATATGTGTGAAACCTTCTCTAGTGGGATTAAGATAACACATCCAGTTGTGTTCTTCCTCACTTGAGTAACAGCATATTTTAAAGCAGGCAAGTTCACAAAAAGTAAGATCATTGGGCTTGACGCTATTGTATAAAACCCTTAGGATCATATGGAAGACTGGACTCGTATTATTTTGTGTGTAAAAGCACTGTTTTCACATCCACATGTTTGAGGTTGTTAACAAATTTGAAATGTGCAGATGGAAGAATGATCATAAACCATTTTATTTCAAACCTCAATTGCACACTGGTGACTTTGGCATTCCCTGTGTAAGCCCTTTTATGGATATAAATGTACAAACTAATAAGCAGAAATGTTATATTTGTTGTGACAGGTAGCATTGTTAATTTTGTCTACACTGCTTCCCTATGTTCATATTAAGCGTAGTTCACATTCCTTTACTCCCATTGCTTTGTCTTTTACATGTATTGTATCTTTATTGACAGTTAAGCAGTTGGACTCAGTACACTTCAATTGCTAAAGTATCCAAAACCCATCCCAATTATTTGTTTCTACTCAGTGTAGAGTACCAGTTTCATTTGCATAGTTAAAAAAGGATATTACCTGATGATTTACATATTTTTTTGTAGACAGAATTAGACTAAAGAGATTCACATGTACTGTAGGATTTTGGTTTCCAATAGACCTAATTTAAATTAATTAAAGAATGACAAGTATTCTAATCCATCACTGTTTAGAAGACTATACATTTTTAATTTATGTTTTTTACGAATAGATAATACAATTCTATTAAGGTTATTAGACCTTTGTTTGTTCTATTTTACTTGATAGTCTCATCTGCTGATTAATTTGATAGCAATCCAAACAAATCTTAAAATATCAATGTAACAGTATACATTTTGCAATATGTGTGTGTCCAGAAATACTAAAAGTTTTTTTCATTTTGTCTTAGGCAATTGCAAGCTTGTGTCTTTTGTTAATGTGATTGTTTAAAACTTGTCTAGCAAATGTGAAATTGAAATGACATGTATATTTAAGTATAATCTCATATTTAAAGACAGTTGTGGATTAAGTCATTGCTATGCACACCAACTAAGAGATGGTTTTGAAAACCAGTCATTGTATAAAACAATTACAACACAAAACTACAAAAAGAATAACACTAAGGGATGTGTCAAATGGAACTCTGACGAGGTATTCAGTTTTCTCCTTTTAATGTCTGAATCAGACTTCTGACGCTTTATAAGTGGAAACCTCAAAGGGCACATCACTTGCTTCAAGATATGAAAACACAGCCTTTTTTTGGGCATAAAGCTTTTTTTTCCAGCAATTTCTTCGACATCCGGCAATGTGTCTGACACCCCTTTTATGCTCTATGAAGGAGGCGTGAATCTATCAAGACCTTTCTGATGTGCGCTGATTGTAAGGCACATCACTCTTTGCATTCATGTCAACCTCCCTTTCATCAGGGTTTGGCATTTTGCTGACAACTAATGACAGCATTGTCAGCATGCTGGTTCTTATACTGTTTAAACAATACCATTAAAGGAAGTTCAGCTCAGAAACAAACTGTTTTCAGAATGGGATTTCCTAACAACCTTTCTAAAAGAATATCATGTATTAAAAATACTTTTAAAACATTTTTTGAGTTGATACTGGGTACCTTGGTCTTTTTCAAAGCTATTCCTTCAGTTTGCATAAGCTCGATGTGCAAATAATTGTATTTTCATTTTTCAAAGAAAAAACAACGTGTGTGTAATTTATTTAAAGGTGTTTTTCTGCTAGATTTCAGACATTTTGGTGTTTTTTGGGATCTTCTGTTTGTCTTGCAAGAACAGCCATTTCATGTGTGTCTTTGCTGTTTTTCTTTTTGTCTTTAAATTCAGTCTTCCTGTCATTGTTCTAGTTCAACCAAAGTAATCTAATCCTTTTCCTTGTTATTTTATTTGAGATCAGGTGTACAATGTAATGTTGTAGTCGTACTGGTACAAGCATACATACAGATGTAAGCTACATGTCTGTAAAATAACTAATACTAGTTTACTTCACACACACAC